>NC_056732.1:772963212-773010712 GCF_019279795.1 Protopterus annectens
GAATGCCATATATGTATCCTAATGTCTTGACTGTTTTCTCTCAATCTCTGGCATTTCAGATGGTTTCCTGTACTTCAGGAGGTTCTGAAAAACAGAAAAAAACACTTTCCAATTAACTAAGAAAGTCATGTTGGTAACTTTTTAGGTCACTGTACTGATGCTGGCACTGGTTTTCAGAGGGGGCAAGTCCATTGGCATGATACTCTGTACTGTCAAGGCAGCTTCAAGTATCAGCCGTCTTATACTGGGGACCTACACAGCAATCCTCCATTTGGCAATCCTATTTGTTCCATTTCAGGAGACCAAGCAATATTTTTGCCTCTTTCTTACAATACAAAGGAAGTTTTCCAGACTCAAACCCTTCAGAAGATATGACCACTTCACAGGTGGAAAATGGGAACAGATTTGCACTGACAAACATTACAGGCATTACGTGACTTGCACCAACTGGAAGTCTGGCAGTGTGACATAGCATAATGCCATCACAAGGTTGTGCATAAATAATACAGGATGCCAGGATGGGGGGATAACATGCTGGACTCAAGTTATTGGACCTATAAAAATTACATCAGTGTCTACGGTTGAGCATGTGGCCCATAGGGATCTAAAGGTGGAGTTAGAAGCCTACAGCCCCATGAAAGCCATAAACCTGCCTGATCATGCACAGACGACTTGTTGGGCATGAGCCTTAATGTGCAGTCTAGGCCTGGTAGACATTGCATTATATGTATATTCAGAGACATTTACTTAAACTGCCTCATTACCAAAACGGACATGCTACAAGCTGCAAAATCTCTTGATATAAACAAATGCTGCCATTGCACTGCTCACTGTACTATCAGATTTGCTTTCAGGAATAGCAAGCAGATCACACTGAAGATAGTTATATTAGTATACAGAGGGAAGAGCTGATCTACATCTGCTGTGGTAAGGGTATGCAGGCCAGTGGTATGCAAGGCATGTGACTTGGTGGTTCTCCACTGCAACATGCTGACAGAGGTAGAAAGTACAAATACAGTTATGATAATGAATGAAAGAAAATTGTGGTGAGGTACAACCAGCAGTAGCCTATCAAAGGTATGGCTGTAGGGCTGTTGAGACACACTATGTCCCCTGGTAGGCAACCTGGAGAGAACTATTTTGTGATTCAGAGTCTGAATCCATGGATCATATATGGAACATTGTAGACATAGTAGGATGGGGAAGACACCCTGGTTAACCAATTCAGGGTGCGGGTGAATATGTGGGACACACAACAGCTATGCCTTCTTGGGCATGGGTAAGTGTAAGCTTAGGACATAGTTTGTGTCTCGATATAGTCTACCTCAATGCTTTACTAATGAACCACAATGTGGAACTGTCTTATGATACTGGAGTAGGTTTGTTATGGCAACATATGTGTGTAGCTGCAACATGGGTGTCTGACCAGTACAAATGGTGCTAAGTGCCTTTTATGCCTGCTTACTAACCACAGGTGTTTATCCAGATGTAGCGGTACATACAAGATGGCTAAAGATCGCGTGAGTCTTAAGAAGTTCTACCAGGTAGACTGGTGTGCTACTGCAGGCCTTTGATCAGCACAGACATATGATATCAATCAGCACAGACATATGATATTGAGCATAAGCAAGACTGAGACTAATTGGGCCTTTCAGGAGTATGAGCTCAGTGAGACAGTAGTAGATGTTACTACAGTCAGTGGCCCCAATAGGAAAGCCAGTCAGGTTTAGTTATGCCTGAAACAAGGCCCATGCCATTTTTCAGGAGACTATGGCTACATGTGGGGGAATACTTTCACAGACAACCATCAACAAGGGAGACTTCCTGTTATCCCAATCTAGAGAGGATGAAAGGATCCTGATACCTGGAATAGGTCTGGATGTGGGAGCTGTATTGGATTCACTATTCCATATCACTGTTTGGATTTCCTTAAGTCAGTAACACATTTTAGTGCCATGCCTGTGTATTCATTACCACAGAAATATTCTGTAGGAATCTGGGATGCATGTATGCCACACAAGGTATATATGCCTGTATTCCTTACATAGCTGTTCTTTATACTGCTGATGTCTCATAGGAATGTTGAATTGTCATCTATTGTACTTTCACGGGTGCTGCAGTAATGGGATTCTCTGCTACAGCACAGGACATGCCTAATGAAGTATTACACCAGACAATGATAATGATGTCTGCCTTACACTAGCACATTTTGACACTACAATGCCACTCTTAGCAATGGTGAGTGTAGAAGACACAATGCCTACACATCTAGTGATACAAGTATGCTGCTTGTGACACTCAACCTCCCCTTTCCACAGTTCATGGAGGACCGGTCCAGCCAGACAGCCCTTCTTACAGAGCACCCTCATCCTATCTCCATAAAACCAATAGGCCATTGTAAATCCAAAGAGAGTGTGAACAGGGGTTGGGAACAGCAGACTAGTGGCCACCAATACCATGGATCCCACTCATTACCTGAAATGGATGTCACTATATGTATCCCTCAATTGCTGTACAGGACTGCCACTTAGGTACAGAAGTATGCCACTGCTGCAATGGTAGAGGCAGCAGGTGTACTGTGTAGTCTGTGTGACAATGTATGTGATGATACTGAGCAACTGTTTGTTGATGCTATGCATTGTTGCCTCCTCTACACTACCATCTGGTGATGTGCCTGGTGTGGCATGACATGGCTGCCCATGCAGACTTGGCCAACATGTCATAAAGGCACATTAAATGACCAGAAAGTCAAGGTCTTGTATTTGGCCTTCATCCTTGCTGTTTTATTTTGCTACTAGCATCATTCCTTATAGGGGATGGACCTGTACCCAGGGATATATATATCTTGGGCCATTCCCTTTTGAGGTCACACAACAACTATCAGACAAACATGCATATAGTGCAACCACATCAATAAGAGCTGTGTCCATTGGAACCTGTTCAGACAAAGTGCCCACTTTATCTGGACTCCTACTAAATCTGGACAACTAGCCTTCTCAGGAATGACTATCCCCTCACAACACAATATAACCAGCTTCCACAAATCTCTTGTTTATATCACATAATACCGTCCACATCCTTAGTGCTCCCTTACACCACTGGCCTATTGTTGATACCTGCCCCTATGCCAGTTCACATATATGCATATCATAGAACGTTTTCCCTGCCCTCACTGCTGTGTTATATGTGTAGGTGATGTCTGATGCACAGTATACCTAGACAATGCACTGTACAGTATAGACTGAGTATAACACTGTATGCATCATCATCAGCAACCACCTTTTTCCCATTTGCTAAATAGGTTGGGGTGTCATATCAACTGTCACTATCTCTCTTGATTGAGTGCACTCTCCTACCTTCTTTGACAGTCATGTCTGACAGTAGCAGGTCTTCTCTCACACAATCCATCCATCTCTTTGCTGAATGGCCTAATTTCCTCTTTTCTTCTTCCTGTCTGTGCCAAATCTTCTTTACCAGATTGTCTTCTTCCTTGCACATGTGCCTGAACCACCATAATCAAATATCATTGATTTTCTCTGCAATTGGAGCTGCTTGGGCTTCTACTCTCATGTGTTCATTTCATCATCTGACCCATAGTGTGAATCCTCCCACCCATCTCAAGCACTTCATAGGTTCATAGGTTCATAGGTAAGTACTAGGCTATTGGCCCAAGAGCCTACGTAAGCCTAGCCAACAAGGTTCCCTGGCTTACGCCACCCAAGAAAGTTATTTTCCTGCGCCACTGTCAAGCAGAGACACAGAAGTGATCCCCGGGGTGTATTTCCTATTTCCCATCCATTCATCAAGATTTTTCTTGAAGAGTGTTAATGAAGAACTTTGCTTGACATAGATGGGTAGTGTGTTCCAGAGTATGGGAAGTCTCTGGGACAGGAATCTATCTCACCAGCATGTACTGTTTATTGTAGTGACAAGGTTTTGGTCCCTAGAGTGTGTAGCTTGGAGGGAGTGGGATTTCTTTAGGTGTAGCATGTCCAACAGCTCTGGGTTTGACATAGCTTTATATGTTAGGCAGAGATCACCTCGGAGTAGGCGATATGCTACAGAGTAAAGCTGGAGTTTTTTGAGATGGCCAGTGTAGGCCATTTGTTTGAGGCCAGTAATCTTCTTTGTGATGTACTTCTGCTGCCTTTCCGCTGCTGCAGATGTCTTGTGAGGTACATTCTAAAAGGTGCGTTGTACTCTATAATGGGTCTAATGAGTGCTAAGTAGAGGGGAACAATGACCTCTTTTGTCTTGTATGAGAACGCTTTTATGATGAGGTGTGCCACATAGAAGGACTTCCTGACTACTGTGGTGATGTGACTATCAAAGAAGAGACTACTGTCCACCTTGGTCCCAAGGTCTCTTATCACACATTCAGTGTTAAGTAGATTGCTACCTATGTGGTAGTTCATGGGTACAGAGTTTTCACCAAAGAGGATGACACTGCATTTTTTGGCATTGAGCTTGAGGCCATGGTTCTGACACCAGGCATCTGTCTCAGCGAGGCCCTTCTGTAGGATGTCCGCATCATTTGGAGACTTGACTATGGATCCCACTTTGCAGTCATCTGTGAACTTCATTAGCCAGAGGCCTTCTGTATTAGCCAGTACTTCAGAGAAGTAGATACCAAACAGGAGAGGTCCCAGGACTGAACCCTGTGGTACTCCACTTGTTACTGGTTTGAGGTCAGATTTGGAGTCTGCATCTTTTACAGTGTGGGTTCTGTCAGTGAGCCAGTTGGCAATCCATCTTGTGATGTAGGGATTTATACCTAGTTTAGTGAGTTTAGCTATAATTACAGAATGGGGGATGGTGTTGAAAGCCTTGGCGAGGTCAAGATAGGCTGTATGAAACACCTTACCCTCAGCTATGGCTTTGGTGACTGTCTCAAAGAAGTCGATCAGGTTCAGGAGGCATGATCTGCCTTTAACAAACCCGAACTGGGTGGGGTCCAGAGTTTGGAGGTTACCAATGTCTTTGTTTATGAGTTTCATCATGATACGTTCCATGGCCTTGCAGCCCAGTCTCGTCAGGCTAATAGGTCAATCATTCCTTGGATCAGTGGGGGCTCCCCCTTTGTGGAGTGGGATAACTGTTTCTGTGCACCATTCAGTGGGCACAAAGCCTGATGCGAGGCTATTATTGAACATGGTGCTTGGGTGGGGAACCAGTTTGTTCTGAAGTTTGTGTAAAACGCAGCCTGGGATGTTATCCAGTCCCATGGATGCTGTGTTTTTGGCTTTAGAGAGTGCAGCTTTTACCTGCATAGTTGTGATTACAGGGACTCTGCATTCTTCCTGTATAGATATGGGCCCTTTAGGGAGTGAGTTGGGGGGGGGGTAAAGTTAGCATTGAACCTATATTGCCAGGATGTTGGCAATATCAGTCTGTTCAGTAATTTACGTGCCATTGTGCTGTAACTCAGAGCAGATCTGGGTGTTGCCATCAAGATTCTTGACACAGCTATAAAATGCTTTGTGGTTGTCCTTAGATTTAGTGGTGATTTTGTTTTCATAGCTAGCTTTGGAGGATCTTATAAGGGATCTCAGCTTTTTACTGAGGCTGACCAGGGAGCTCCTCCACTCATGGGATTTTACTCTCTTTTGCAACAGTTTCTTCCTTCTGTTGTACAGTTTGTTTATGGCAGGGGACCACCAGATTGGCTTCCCTTTTTTGGAGGATAGCATCTTGGTTCTGTTTGGGATAGCATGATCCATGCACTCGTGTAGGTGCTTATAGAGTGTATTTGTGTAGGATTCAGCAGTTGTAACTGTACTGTCCATCTGCATGGGTGTCATGAAGTTCACCACTTCTGTCTTAAGAAGCATGAAGTTGGCTTTGGAGAAATTTCTTACCATGGTTTCCTTAATGGGAGGTGGAGGCGGGATGTGGATATCAAGGGTGATAAGCTTATGGTCTGATCGGACCAACGAGGAGGAGACTTCAGGTGTGGAACACCGGTCACTCATATTGGTAATGACTAGGTCTAGGATATTGTTGCCCCTGGTGGGGGTGTGGATAAGTTGATTCAGGGCATTGGAGTGTATGAATTCCAGAAAGCGTTGAGCTAAGGAGTTGGTACATAAGTAGTTTTCCCAGTTAATGGTGGGGTAGTTGAAGTCGCCCTTTATTAGGGTGTTTGGTTGAACCCAAATATTTTCCACTACATCAAGAAAAGAGGAGTGGGAATCCTGGGGCATGGTGGGGGATCTGTAGCAAGCTACAATTTGGATTGCCATTTTGCCCAGCGTTAGTTGCACTTGGATAAACTCGGATGCATTATGCTGAGCAACTAGCCTGGAGGTGTGGATATCCTTAATGCATATGGACACACCTCCACCTTTGGTGTTTCGGTCCAGGTTACATAGTTGAAAAGTGTGGTATGAGTTATAGCCTGGTAGTGCAGGTGTGCTCTCTGGAGCCTTGAACAAGGTCTCAGTCACTGCACAGATATCGATGTTCTCCATTTTAAGGAGTGCCTCGAGTGAGTGCATTTTGAGATTTAGACTTCTAGCATTGAGTAGCATTACCCTCAGTTTTTGCTTGCCTGTTCCTGTTACGGTGGTGAATTTGTCATTTGAACCTTGCCTAAAAAAGGCACTATAGGGGTGGCAAGAACCTTAGCCAGTATCCAGAATCCCAGGGGCGACAGGTGCAAACCATCTCTGGCAAAGCATTGTGGTCTATCGAACATGTCATCCCAAGCAGACAGATACTGGATCCGCTTAGAATGACACCAGAAGTTTATCCAGTTGTTGAAGTTAATCATTTTGTCCTTGTACTGTGGTATCATTTTGGGCAATGGCAGAATGCTACTCAGGGCTAGGGTCATACCTGCCTGGGGCTACAAGATCGGACAGCTCTTCTATGTCTCTTTTCATGTAGTCCAGGAAGGTATATCTCATGTCATTCACACCAACATGGACAATGACGGAGTCATATTTGTACTTGTTGTGGAGTGACCTGAGTGCGTGGGTTATGCGGAAGATCCTGGCACCCGACAGGCAGCTGACAGTAACCTTCTCCTTGTTTAGCCTGGTGAATGGGACATCAATGTGCCTGACTATAGAGTCACCTATGACTAGTGTGTTGGGTACGTTGTTTTGCCTTATTGGCTGTGGTTGAGTGGCACACTGAGTCTGTGGGCTATGTGTCATTTGGGTTGTGTTGGGGGATGGAGGTTGCTTGCGTTTCTGCTTTGGAGGTCTCTGTTGCTTAGACAGATTATTATTGAGAGCCTCCACAAAGGTGTTACTATGTGTGGATTTCGGTGGTGTAGATTTAGTGAGACTATGTGATGAGTGTGGTGTGGTGCAAATGTTTACCTTCTCCTCTTGACTGTCTAGTTCAGTCTTTTTTGGAGAGAGCTTTACCTCCAGATTGGCTAGATAAGTGCATCTCTCACAGGTTGTAGTGTTGGGTGGTAGGAGGAGAGGGTTGTCTGTGTACATGAGGCAATTTCTACATTGCCTTAAGATGCCCGGATTATTCAGATAGACAGGAGAGAACACTGTGAGCTGACCCTTGGACATGCCTGAATAAAAAAATATTTTCCTCTAGATAAGTGAGAAAAGTGAGTACAAGAGCTGTTTTTCTCTAAGCAAGTGAGAAAAATAAGTACAAAAACTGTTTTCCTCTAGGTGAATGTGATCATCTCCATCACCTCTAGCTCTTCTCAACTATTTTGCTTTCATTGCCCTGTTTTTTGTACTATATAGTACTGATTGAACCACTGTTTTCTACACCATTCTTTTCAGCTGCTTTGGCATTCTTCTGTCACACACTACCTCTAACATTCTTTGCCAGTTGGCTGCAGCCCCTCTGATTTGAGCTTTGACAGCCTCATTCCGACTTTCTTTCTCATGAAACAACCCTCCCAGATACCTGAAAACTTCTTCTGATTTTCCACATTTGCTGCCTTTACAACTCTCTTATGATTACTCAGTTTCATCCTAACTGCCTTCCGTTTTGCATTCCATTACCCTAACCTTTGCTGAAGTTCTTTTTCAGAGTCTAACTGTAATGCCACATCATCTACATACAGAAACATTTGACCTGTTTGCTAATGTAGTCCATTACCAATATGAACAGCAGTGGTCTCAGAGGTGAACCCTGATGTCCACCCACTCCTACTGGGAACCCTTCTGTGAGTCCAAACACTGTTCATACTTATGTCATTGGGTTCTTGTACATAGCCTGAACTAATGTTATCAATGTTTCTGAGACTTTGAACCCAGTGGCGGCTTGTGATTTTGGACTGCAGGACTGCAGCCCCCCCCCCCCAGCTGTGACTACACAATGGTACATTTCTAGATTTCCTACATAACATAATCTGGACTACTGCCTTCCCAGTCTGGATTCAGGAAGAAGGCAGCAGACTGCTAATTTCCCAGAAGTCTATGCAGTAGGACCGTATAGACTAGAAGGGGATCGGACTGCAATGTCTGCAGTCTTAAATGTTGGAACGAGCAACAGGAACTGGAAATTGGACCATTCGGGCAGGTTGCTGCCTTGGATTGAAGTTAGCTGTCTGCTGCTTTGAAGGATTATTTCTGCCATGAAACAAAGCTAACGGATTTTGCTGTGTCACGGACGAAGTTAAGTGGAAGTGAAAAAAGCTACAGGTAGCTGCTGTGTCTGATTATTGCTGCTTTAACTGCCTTCCCATTGTGCCTGATTGTTGCTGCCATGAATGGAGTTTTGGTTTTGTAACTGCCTGAACAGAGCTAACAGCACAGATGGTTTTGTAACTGCTTTGGTAAATGTCTGAACAGAGGTGCATGTGTAATGCCCCAGTTGCTTTATACTGGTGGCTACAGAGAACCTGTGTGTGGGTAAAGATCAGGCTTGAACCCTGTGCCTTGAGTGCAAGTAACAACAGCCTGAATTCCCTACCCACTACCATTTCTGAACTGTTTGCAGATTTGTCTCATAGTTTGTTCTCTTCTGTTCCTCATAACATTTGTGGTTTCTGAATGCTTAAAATCCTTAGATATTAGATGGTGCAATGGTTGCATTGTTGCCTCACAGATACAGGTTCTCTGATTTGATTCTTGGCTGGGGTGCCATCTGCATGTCCTCCCTGTGTTTCTGTGGGTTTGCTGTTGTGTCCTCCCATGTTACAAAGACACGTGTCTCCATTTTTTCTCCCTGAGCCTCTGCTAATATTGTTTTTTGTTCCAAGTCAGACTTTCCTGGTTAACAAATGTTAAATAAATAAAATTGACAGGCATGTGAATTTCAGACTTCATATTCTTCAGAAAGTACATAGTAACACACAACCTTTTATTCTAGCAATTTTCTAAGCTTATAAGATGAATATTTGAAATGTGTCCCTATTTTTGAGACTGTATTCCCCCATTATTGGCTTTGTCCAGGTTTTTTGTGCTAAGGTTGAGAGCTATAGTGAGAACTGAATTCAATGAATATGTCTGAGGGCTGTATTCCCCCATTACTGGGTTTGTCCAGGTGTTTTGTGCTAAGAGGTTGACAGCTATGGTGGGAACTGAATTCACTAAATTGTAGCCATTTAAGTTTCAGTCTTCCTCTCTTTTAAACAGCTGATTTGGCATAGTGGTATGTTACTCTGAGTGTTTTGCACAGGAACCTGGATTCAAGACTTGGCAGTAAAATGTATGGTGGCAAAACAGCATTTTTTTTATTCTAACAACTTTCCAAGATTATACAAGCAATGTTTAATGTGTCCCTGTTTTTTGGGCTTTTGTCCCCCCCCCCCAATAAAGTTTGGCTTTTTCCAGATTTCTTGTGCTGCGAAGTTGAGAGATACAGTTGAGTATCGAGTAGATTTTACAAGTAGCTGAGAGCTGCAGGGAAAGAGAAGTTTAGTGCCGCTTATACTGAGTCTGCTTGCATTGTTAATAGCACAATAGGTAGTGTACTTGTTTTCAAGGCAGAAGACTGTGGGTTCTACTCCCACATGGGGTGAATGCTGCTCTACTGAGACTGTCCTCTTTGGCGAAGATACTTAGTAACTATGAACCTGTTATCAGTTTGCCATCCATTTCCTATTGCAATATTACTAGCTTATCTTTTTTTTTTTAATGCAATATAGGCAATTTATTCCTCAGGGGCAACAGGCACTTTATTTATAGATGAAACAATGAAATATAAAGTTGTTTGCTAGCAGCAACCTCTTCGTTAGTTACAGATCTCTTTAATGTGGAATTATTTAGATGACTTACATCTGCAGAGATTGCGCATATATACTGATACTGGTGGATTTTTTATGATGGAAATGTTCTCAATTGGGCAGTTTTGTCATTATTGGTGCATGCTTACTGATACTGGTGAATTGTTTAAGTTTGAGTAGATTGTTTTATGATGGAAATGTTCTCAATTGGGCAGTTTTGTCATTACTGGTGCATGCATTTTGTTTCTTTGTTTACTGGAAAAATGTTCAAAACAAATTTAAAACACTCTCTAACAACTGTACTGAATTATACAAGGAATATAATGCAATACAATCAGGAAGGTCTATCACACAACACGTGTGTTTTGTGAGCAAGGGGCCTATCATTTGAAAACAGCCCAAAGTTAATCTTTATACTACCCAAATGTATTTTCTTTGAATGTGGGTTTCAATGCTGTTTCAGTGAATGTGAGTTTCAAGGGCAGAGAAGTTTTAATGCTAAGTCTATTTTCATTGTGAGACTGCATTGCTTTGTTCATCAGATGTCTTAGTTTTTGTGCTGTAAAATACAAAATAAAACTTTCAAATGAAATTCAAATCATTGTAGAAGCAAAGCAATATGCACATTGCAGTGTTTATGGTAAATGGGGAGAAATAGCCAAATAATGGGACATTGGGGTGGCTGCAGGGGGTGGCTCCATTCGACCATGATTTTGTGAGGGGGAAGGATGGAAAACTCAGACAGCCTCGGCTCGGCTGAACTATACCTCTCAACTGTCCAGATTTTCACAGAATGAATAACTTTTTGCTTCCTATTTTTAGTTTGTCTGGCAAATCATTTAGGAATTAAGTCACTAAATAATGACAGACATTGAGTTTCAGACTTCTTTACCTTCAGAAAAATGCATGCTAAAGCAAGACCTGTTCTATCAACTAAATTTATACAAGAGCAATTTTTAGTGCTATTTGTATGTTCTCCCAGTATATTTTGCCTTGTCCAGATTTCCTGTGCTAACAGGTTGAGAGGTACGTGCAAATTGCATTATAGAATCGGGCATATCCAAACCTCTCAACTGTCCCCGATTTTGGCTCAAAATGTTTCGCTCCCTCTAATAATCCCTCCGCAAAATGGCAATTTTGGAAGAAAACATGGAAGGTTTACAATTAATAAATAACTGTAATAATCATAGTTATAGATTACTTTTATTTCAGAAATGCATGTAGATTCATTTATTTTGTCAGCTACTTAAGCTAACAGTACTAATATTAAAAAGTGTCCCTTTGTCAGGTTCCCAGCTGTATTGTGTGGCTATTTTATATTTTTGCATCACATTTTTGGTCCATTTTTCATAAAATTGTGTTTTTCTGTCAAATTAGTAACAAATCATTAAAGACTGAAGTAAAAAAAATGACAGACATTTGAGTTTCAGATTTCATACCCTTCATTAAATCCATAGTAATGCAAGACCTACTATTCTATTAGAAAGTTTATAAGAGCAATCTTTAAATATTGTCCTTATTTTTGGGCCTTTGTCCCACTTCTGTATATGGCTTTGTCCAGATTTCTTGCTCTGAGGTTGAGAGGTATGACAAATGTGCCAGGGCCATAGCAGTCAGACAGAGACATTTCAAGTTGTGACATACTTGTAGCCTACCCCACTCTCCCATGTAGTGACTCTGGATGTGTCCATGCAAGGCAAGGAGCTGTTATGCAGTTTAAATGTGCAGAGTGCCCCCCCCCCCATCCAAGGTAGACACAAGCACTACAGTGGCTTTTCATCTGCCCTTGCTTGATTTTTGCAGAATGTTCTGTTTTTCTGTCATATTTTTATACTGTTGATTATGCTTCTTATTATTCAGAAAGTGCCCGTTGCTTTGTATTTAACTAGCAATGCTTTCATGACCATCAGTAAGCTTGTCTGAGATTGTAAGATGCAAGTAAGCGTTAATAAGCGTACTGTTAAAGAATTACCAACATTGAAAGCGTTTGTGTTGTTGCCATGCAGAGAATATTGGGTCTATATTACCAGAGCAAAACTCCTTTTGAGCAAATACCAAAACACTGACACGAATTGCACGGACCACGAGAATACTGGATGCACTAAACCATGAAATTTTAAATCTTGAACTGTCATAGTCAGCCAACCCCACCACCCGCTACATAGTACCTACCCAAACAAAATAAATAAACCACATACATACCCTAACCAAACCATACTTCTATCCTAAAATAAAGCACCAAAACCCTACTTCTAACCCTGCACTAAACCCCACATACACAACTATCTATGCACTATCCTTAACCCCTCCCTAACCCTAAGACCCGTAACTATCGCACACTTCCCCTTCGAAAATATACACAAACAAAATAAATAATCCACATACATACATTTACCAAAACCCTACTCCTAACCCTACACTAAATCTTACATATATAAAGTATCTATGCACTTACCTTAACCCGCACCCTAACCCTAAGGTCCATAACTATCTCACACTTACCTTATGGAGCTATACCACAGACGGGCCAACCATGGTAATT
This sequence comes from Protopterus annectens, assembly GCF_019279795.1. NCBI lineage: Eukaryota > Metazoa > Chordata > Ceratodontiformes > Protopteridae > Protopterus > Protopterus annectens. The sequence goes on from NC_056732.1 coordinate 772,975,908, forward strand.
TGACATTTCCAAATTTGTGGTTTTGGACATTCGCTGTAATGCCGGTTCGCGCAATATGTGTTGACGTTTAAGGATTCACTTAAATAGACTTTTGCTCCCGTAATAGGGACCCGAGAATATTTACATAACTAGATAAAGTATAAGCCTCAGGTATTGAAATGCATATGACAGTATTTGTAATAAAGGACAGAATTACAGTACTTTAAGAAGCTCATTACCTTTGTTGGAGACTTGAAGTCATCTTAGCAGGCTTTACCCATAAACTAAACAGAATGCCAATCTATCATGTGTGGTCCATAACCTGTGCAGTCATCCTTTAAGCAATGTATCTTGAGCTTGTTTCTTGTTTGCTGTTCATTTTTTACTTTGATCATGTTTTCCCAATGAAACGAGTAGATAGTTGTTGTAAGGCAGCAGGTCTTTTTTGGATAAGAAACATTTTTAAAAGGGGGGTATCACAGAGATTGCTATTTTCAGCATGTTACTTGGTACGTTTTATAAAGCTGAATATAAATTATAATTATTACTGCAGTGCAAGGAGAAGTGGTTTGAGTTGAGTGCTGCTTGTTTTTTTTGTACTTGATTTTGACTGGCATTCCAGTGATGTATTTAAAAAGTAATTTATTTTTTCATGCCTCACAGCCTTTTTGTTTCCATCTAGATATTAAGTAAACTGTCATGCAGCTAATGCATTGAAATATTCTTCTACACTTCACATTGTCTTGATTGGACTCTCATAATGACGGTTTGGCACCCAGGATAGCGTATTTAATTAAAGTTCCGTTTTTTGTGGTTTTGAGCATAGCTCCTCTCCTTTCTAGTTGGCCACACCCCTTCCCATTGGCCCACCCATTCAGCTGTCTCCTGCAGCCCCCCTTCGATTTGAAGTCACCAGCCACCACTGTTTAAACCATTGCATGACTGCCCAAGTTAGCTTTCTTTGAGCCTTTTCTTATGCTTTCCCCAAGTCAAGGAATGCCCAGTTGGACTCTTTCATCATCTCTATCTTCTTCTCAACTATCTGCCTCACTGCAAACATTGGGTCAATTCATATTTCTCTACCTCTTTGTTGCAAAAAAATCTTGACAAAGCTTAAAATAATGGGGGGGGGGGCAAAGGCCCCAACATAGGGACAGATCTTAATTATTGCTCTTATAAACTTAAATAGTTGTTAGAATAACAGGATTTGTGTATAATGCATTTTTGAAAGGCTATGAAGTCTAAAACTGAAATGTATGCCATTATTTAGTGACTTCAACTCTCAAAATTCACAGAAAACCACAAATTGTAAGAGGAACAAACTAAAAATATAAGGCAAAAATCTGGACATTCTGTGAAAATCTGGACAGTTGAGAGGAATGCGTCAGTTGAGCTGTATCCCACTCTGAATCCAAACTGCTCATCTCCAGTCTTATCACCGACTCTACAACTTTCATGCAGTGTGACAGGAGCATGATACCTCCATATTGCCCACAGTTGTGGATGTCCCCTTTGTTCTTGCACTCTGGCACAAGTATACTTATGCTTCCATAATCTGGGATATGCCTTTCTCTCCTTATCGCTATGAGTACCCTCAGCACCAATTTTCCCTTAACTCACCCAACATCTAGATCATATCTGCTGAGTCCTCATCTGAACTTGCTACTTTGCCTGATTTAATTTTCCTTAGTGCTGTTCTTACCTCGTTTGTGGTGGGCACATCCTCTTATTGCATTGTAGGCCATGTCTTAGGCAATACAGCTTCTGAATGGTTTTGTTCATTGAGAAACTGCTAGAAGTATTCCTTCCATCTGCCTTTGATGTCCTGTTTATTGGTGAGCAAGTTGTTGCTGGCATCTCTTATGAAGTTTCTCTGATTATCTTTATCTTTCTGTCTTTGTCCTGCAACCTGATACATTTTCTTGAGCCACCTTCTGAACCACTTCCAGAAGCTGGCAGAGTGCTGCTCATGACATTTTCTTTCTATTGCAACTCCTCTCTTAGCCTCATTGTTAGCCAAGAAGTATCCCTTCCTAACACGGTCTGTCTTTTCTATCTCCCAATCTTTCCTGCATTCCTTCTTTCTTTTGATGACTTCCTGGATCTCTGCATTCCACCATCAGCTTTTCTTATATACCATATTTCCATACCTGGCTGTATTTCTCTTCTCTAGTCCTCATATATGATTGAGGCACTGCCACTTTTCTTCAACTCCACCTATTTCCTCTTCTTCCAGAGTTTCTGGAGGCCTGATTAATTCCTTGAACTCTGTCCAGCCATCTTACAGGTCTTCAGCTGATTTTCTTTTAACCTTAGTGCCTTCTCTGACCACTGCTTGCAGTTGATTATAGTAATCAGTGGTTCAAGTTGCAGGCTGGCTGTTTTGCTGGGGATGACTTTACAGTCACTGAGTTTTCTCAATTTTCCTTACCTTACCAGGAGGAAGTATTGGAAGATGTCTACCCAAGTTGCATGTTTATCACTCTTGCTCTCTCTTCAGAAACAATGTGTTAGTTATCATCATGTCATCCTCTTCTAAGTGCACATTTTACATTGAGTGTAACAATTCTTAGTTTACTTTTGGCAGGTTGATTAGGAGTAGCCAAAACTGGAGAACTGGATGCCGGCCAGCCAGAGGGCTTTATGGTGGTCACACACTGGCTGATAGGGGCACACATGCAATCTTCCAGCTGTTAGCATGGGTCCCTGGTCTAGGTCGGGTCCACAATCCACTTATCACTGGGAAATTTCCTTGCCCATGTAGTGGCATTAGTCAACATAATCAAATTATCTGTTATCATATTTTGCACTTTTGGGGGGCTAGGCCTGACACAGCATGCAATCTTTGATCCAAGTTCTCCTATCTTGAAGATATTGTGCACCACAGTTGATGCCCAAAGAGGTTGGTCTATACAGCTCTTCCCTCTTATATGCACCATATAGAGTCTGTGCTACTGCCCAAAGCTCCATTCTTAGGTAAGCTTGAGCTGGAAACGCACAGCATGATTTTGAAAAGTGGGAGAAACCCTGCACAGATGCAAGGAGAACATGTAAACTCCTACAAGCATTGACTGGAGGTCAGTATTGAATCTTATACATTGTTCATGGGAGGCCTAACCATTATGGCAACTGGTGTTTCATAAATGTTTAATGCATTCTGCTATTTGTTTCTGAAACTTGGCCTTAGCATAAATGTAACAAATAATTTAAATTTCAAGAGAACAATATTACTAATGCCCTTTGTCTACAAGATTGTCTCTTGAAGATTTTTTCAACACAACTTCATCATCTGCCACAGTCTCTGTCTCACTGAATATTTTACAAGACCATCTAATCTGTAGTGACAACAGAATATAAAGAGAAAATACACATGCCTATGGCTATATACATACATTAGAATTTTTCCACAACCTATATACTCACTTCAAAAATTTTTAAAGTAGTTCTGCCTCTTTCTTTTACTGCTCAGAATAAACATCTTCAAAATATGTGTTATTGTCAGAGCTAGCATGTTATATCTGTGTGTACAAAAACAAAAAGAAAAAAACAGAAGAAAAACCTTCAGGTGCTTAAAACTGAGTGTTTATTTAATTCTGTTCTACTAGACAATCTTCTTAATTATGTTAATCAGGGAAAAAAGTAATAACCTCTACTGCAGCACACCTCTTGATTGTCACACATAGCACTCCAGCTAGAAAACATTAGTCCTTTACAGTGATTCACTCATCAAAGCATTACCATTCATCAGCTTCTATGTGCATATTTTTCTTTCTATTACCCAATAAGCATAGTTTTCCTCTCAAGTATAGACCCACGCAATTCCATTCTGTCAAAGAAAAATGACAGATAACCACAAACATAGTGCATAAACTATTTACTCTAAAAACAACTTCTGTAGCATTATCTCTTGCTTGCCTCTTGATGTTGGCTTTTAGTTTTGCTTGCTTTATATAACATGTTAACTCACTCCTGGCCTCGCAAGTTATCTCAGCTCCTTTTAGCTTCCCTTGGTGTTACCCAGACATCTTTTTCCCCTTTTTCCCGAGAATTCAGGATCATATAATGTTTTTTTTGTCCCATGTGTCTAGCTTGATTCCTCTTTTGTCACACAGTCTTCCACTTTTGATTGATTATTGACCATATAACAATGCATGGCCTTGGCAGGAACTCTCATATCTTCCTATAGTCTCAAACCAGGATAAGCTTTTTCCATCCCACTGCTAAGTGAAACCTCATGTTGCCATTCTATGTGGGATCTCCACTAGTTCTTCCTAGTAGGAAGGCTTCACTTTCTGTATGGTCTGTCCAAACAGATGTGAGACTCAACAATGATTTGTAGGCGATCCCCTCCTCCAAACACAAGATACTCCTCTAATCTTTTCCTGGTAAAATAAGGAGTGCATTAACATACTTGTTAAAGTTATAGTACAACTTTTCTATTTTACAGACAGAAGTATCATATCAGAAATATTAACTCCCGCTGACCTCCCTCTTGTTGCATAGTCCATATATGTATTTTGCACAAAGCATATGCAAAAACTTTCTCATGCATCTTAATTTACTCATAAGCAAGACAAAAGCCTTTGATGTCCATTGCACAATATTTTCCCCTTTTAATGAACAGAACTTACAAAGTGTATGTTATGGCTTCTTAGGAGTCATGGTTACTTTACACATCTGTGGGCAGTATCTGTTTATGCGTTCTCAGACTGCAAGCAGTCAAGAAAAAAGTTATTTGCTCATTTAGAAACTGGCACATTTTGCAGATTCCATCCCTCAAGAAGGCTTGTCACTGGCACACTGGTTCTGATCCTTCTGTCCTGCTACCTTCGCAACATTATATCAGTGTGATTCTGACCTCTTAATTTTATGGTGTGTAGCTGACTTCCACACCACAAACCATGAAAGGGAAGAGTGAGCTACATAACAAGGTGGGTTACTAATTTGTTTAATGTTCAGCGGTATTATCTTATGCAGTGGTATTCGTGGCAAATTCTTTCAGACAGTTTATATTATAAAAAAAAGTGCTGGTAGGGCATTTGTGAAATGTCACACCACAATACTACTGTATGGCATGTAACATTTAGGTTTGCAAGTCATGCTTTTATCATTTTATTTCATTCAGAAGTGAATCATATGTGAATTAAAAGTTTATTTTTCAGTATTTTGAAAATAGATGCATGCCATGGGTAAGCATATGCAGTGTCTTTGGTAAAGATTGAATAAGGTGCTGTTTTTGCAATCCAGTTTTGCAATAATATAAGCTGTTGTGGGGAAAGGTTTGATAATGCCAGTTTTTACAAATTTGGGAAGACTTCTTAATGTCTATGTGAGTTTAGGTCATTTATTGTATGCTTGCAGTTAGTGTTGCTGATTTTCCTACAGAAAGGTGTTATCTGCAACATTGATTCATACTTAACAAATTATGTACTTTGTAGTAATGTTTCCAAGACAATTCAATGCACTAGAGAAGACATCCCTCTTCTCTAAGTTATGGAGACTTCTCAATTGATTACAACAAGTAAGGAGTACAGTTTTTCATTCTGTGCATGCATGGTGTGCATTACTATTTTATAGTGTTTGATACAGTACCATTTTTTACTATTTTGGATTTTTACATCCTTGTTGTTCAACAATTTTTTTTTTTTCCATAATCAATCTTTATTATTTTTCTGAATAAACTAACAATATTACATAAACAAACCCCAAAAAAAAAATAAAACAAAGCCCAAATGCTACTACAAAATATATACACTATATACATGAATGCTTCCATCAATTAAACAAGATCAATCTAAACAGATAATTGATGCTAAACACAGATATACGCTTACATGTCCAGGGGTTAAAGTGGATTAGAATCTTAAGCCAACAGAATATTAAAATTTTTTTCCCATATTTTCGGATTATATATGTTTTTCCTATGATCCTTAATTAATAATTTATGAGCTAAAATATGTTTCATCGCTAATCCTTTAAAGTTATCCCATGAAGTTTGGGATGGGTTCAACCAATTTGTAGCTATATAAAGTTTCATTAGCAAGAAAATATTTATCAGTATAATTATTTGGGATTTATCCAAATTATTCGGAGGAATATGTAGAATCATAAATTCCCAGGAAAGTGTAGAATGTTGATAACCCATCTTTTGTAACTGAATTTTTAGGGAATTCCAAAGTTTGTATATGCATTTACAGCTCCAGAACATGTGTAAAAGGTCAGCCACTTGATCCTTACAGTATGGACATTTAGGCGAATTTTTAGAATTGAATTTATGCAAGCTAAGACGAGTATAGTAAGCATTATTAAGAATCATTAATTGGGTAAATAATAACTTCTGAAGAGATATTGATTTTATCGTTAAATTAATTGCTTTTAATATTTTATTATCTTCTATCAATGGTATTTTTTCCCTCCAATATTTTGATAACAATATTTGATTTTGGTATTTTAAATCTTTTACCAATTTATATGTAGAACTTAAATATTTGGAATCCTGTATAAGGGTTTGCCATAAATTAGAACACATGGTTAAATTTTCTTTCTTAATTCTAATCTCACTGAAAAAACTTATAGATAGATCCTTTATTTGTCTAAGTATAATTAAATAAGATTTAGGAAGGTTCATCTCTTTCAAGATATCATGTATTGAAAAACCAAGATAAGGGTACATATCAATTAAAGTTAAATTGACAATAAGTGGAAATTTATTAAGATTTATCAGTTGATTGTTGATTTTCAAATTTGGGTTCTTGTGGAAGGGTTGAGAAGTCATCATATGTTGCAAAAGATTTAATGAATGAAAAAAATTTTGTATCAATGATATGTATAATCTAATATGCTCCATTAAAGGATATAATTTCAAATTGTCTTTTTTTTAAAAAGGGTAATGCCTTAGGGTTAATGTTCAAACTTACAGCATGTTTATAATTCAGAACCAACCAATTTGGTACCCATTTACCACTAGCTGTGTCAAAGTTAGCAATTCTCAAAATCCTATTAGCATTTATTATTAAGTAATAAACTTCAAAATTAGGTAAATCAAGCCCACCTTTATTCTTCGGAGTCATCATTTTATCGTAAGATATTCTGGTTTTCCTAGGCTCCCATACAAATTTAGCCAATTCCGTATGAATGTTTTTAAAGAAATTCTTATTAATTAATACTTGACTAGCTCGGAAAATATATAATATTCTAGGGAATACATTCATTTTAATAATTGAGACCTTTGCCATTGTTGGTAACTTTAAATTATTCCATCTTTTTAAGTCAGACAATATATGATCCCAAATTACTTGAACATTATTAACATAAAAATCTCTATCATCTGTAGAAAAGATAATACCCAAGTATTTTATTTTCTCTTCAGATTTTATATGTCCTACCAATGGTAAAAGCGAAAAGGGTTTTGGAGTTCTTAAAGGAATAAATTACTTTTCTTAAGATTTATTTTGTAATTGGATATTTCCGCAAATTCCTCCACCGCCTTCAAAATTTTCTCGGTATCTGAGATAGGTGTCATACAATAAATATTAAGGTCATCCACAAAAGCAGCCATAGATATTTTGGTACCATAGATCACTGGTGCATTATAATATGTATTTTGTTTAAAGTATAGGAATAGAGGTTCTAAATATAAATTGAATAAAATTGGAGATAATGGACAGCCTTGACGAGTTCCGTTTTTAATTTGTATTCTTTTGGAAAAAATTTTATTAATATATAAAGTTGTATAAGGTTTATCATATAATTTTTGTAATGTTGAAATAAACTCTTGAGGTATATCAAAGTATGGTAAAATATCGAACAAAAAATTTAAATTAACTCTGTCAAATGCTTTTTGTGCATCAATTATAAGAGCATACATATTAAAATTCCTATAATTGGCGTAAGAAATTAATGTGTGAAGCGTTAAAGTATTATCAGTAGTTTGTCTATTATTTATAAATCCGGCCTGTTCATTAGATATTATTGAAACTAAACCCTTCCTCAGCCTATTAGCTAAAATAGATGTCAAAATTTTCATATCTATATTTAAAAGTGAAATGGGCCTATAATTATCCGGATTTAGAGAGTCTGCATTTTCTTTAGGTATAAGAATTGTTCTAGATGCATGAAAATGAGAATCATTAACTTTATTATTGATTATATAATTAAATACATACGCAAGTATTTTACCAAATTTGTCACAAAAGGTTTTATAAAACTCCGTAGTCAGACCATCCGGTCCTGGTGCTTTATGAGATTTCAACTTTTTAATTGTGTCAATTACCTCCTCAGAGGAAATTGGTTTAATTAAATCTAATTGATATTTTTCAGCTAATTTTGGAAAGGTAATTTTGTGTAGAAACTCCTTATTAGACTTGTTTGTAGGTACACCATGATGCTCTCCATAAATTTGAGAAAATATTATTTCAAAGGTATTCATAATATCTTCGGATGTTGTATATCTTTTATTATTAAACTGAATTTCAGGAATTTGAGAAGGTGTTTTCACTTGATTAATAATACGGGCTAGAGCTTTTGATGGGGTTTGAATATGATTAGCATATTTTACCATTAATTTATGTTCATGAAATGACAACCTACTATTTTGTAACATAAAAAGCTCCTTTTGATGTTTAAATAGTTTTGTTTCAGTTTGTTTATTATAGTCTCTAATTAAATCTTGATCTAAAGCCTTAATTTCCGTTTCCAATCTTTGTATCTCTCTAATCTGTGCTTTTTTATAAAAGGTAGCTTTTTGAATAAAAATCCCCCTTACTTGTGTTTTAGTTGTCGCCCACTCAATATCAGGTGTATGTTTCTGTTTAGAGAAATTAACTAATAGAAGATTAAGAATTGCTTGAATTTCCTGCACTATGTCCTCCTTATTCAATAAATTTGGATTTAAAGACCAATTAAACCCCCTGTGTCTTAGACTATTACTAATGTCTTTATTAAAACTTAATGCTATTTTAGAATGATCCGATAAATATCTAGCTTGTGTGTGTACATAAGGATCCGCATCAATCAATATCTCAGAAATTAAGAAAAAATCTATCCTAGACCACATCTTATGACAACTTGAGTAAAATGTGAAATTATTAGTGTTATATTTATTATTTTCATATTTAAAGGGATCATATAATTTAAAATCAACTTTAAGTTCACTTAAAGCTATTACAGCTTGCTTGTTATAAAACTTATATGAACTTGATTTATCCTTTCTAGGATCTTGGTACGTATTCCAATCACCTCCTATAATTATATAACAATTGTTATATTGATTCAAAATAGGGTAAAGTGATGCTATAAAAAGCTGCTGATTTGTACATGGTGCATATATATTTAGAAGTAAAACATGTTTATAGAAAGGTGTGGATGACAGAATAACGTAACACCATCTTCCCTCTTTGTCTATTTTGGAGTCTAAGATATTACCTTGATACTGTTTTTTTATAATTATAGCTACACCCGCACTATTGGTTTGCCCTTCCGAAGCTACTACCTCTCTAATCCATTTCTTACCCTTAATAACTGCCCATTGATCATTGGTTAAGTGAGTTTCTTGAAGTAAAATAAAATAAGCCTTAGCCTGCAAATATAAATGAAGAAATAATTTCCTCTTTTTCATGTTCTGGAGTCCTTTTGTGTTCCATGAATCTATTATCCACATACTAAAACCCTTATTTTGTTAAAATGTACATTAATTTTGAAAAACTGTAATAAAATCCAATATTTTTGCATAATCTGTATTGTTTTGAAGCATTCTAAATATCCCGTCCCATCCCAGTGCCTAACCACTATACCCCTGGACCAGGACATACATAGGCTGTTTGCATGATTAAAAATTTCCCGATTAAATGACTCTTCAAAATATACATTCTTAACCTTAAAGTATATACTACCTATAACATGCAAAAAACCTATAACTTGTACAATTAAATCTACAAAGTCTAACCAAGACATTCCCTAAAAAAAAACACTGCTAACCATCTACAACTCTTGTGTCGAATACATTCCCTCTCCCATAATCTGAAATGTTTACTTAATATTAATAAACAGTTGTGTCTCATAAAAAAAAAAAAAAAATATGACTAAAAGGTTATTAACCTTCAATAATGAGACACTATTAGTACTAAAAATACAATTATTCACTTAAAAATGTTTCACAGAATATACTGTCACTAAAGAGGAAAACCATAGAAAATGGAGTGACCGACCACTTGGTTATTATATGTAAGTCATACATTGTCTATAACCCACATCTGCATTCAAATCAATAAACCAAACTATATATTAACAGTCATATGTATATAATGCCTTGAAACTCCTCCTACTAAGGGAAAACTAACAGTGTTATACCAATAGCATCTGCTAAATACCTCACCATTAACCCATCCCACCAACTAAATAGAGTCATATTTATATACAAGACCCATTGTAATTTACATTATATTAAAACACTCTAATCTGTCTTAACTGAATATACTATATATATTTCCTTTTACATGACACAATATTTACCACTAAGATCATTAACTATATCCGTTCACATTTCCTAAACATTTTACTTAAAAGAATATATGCTATATAAAGTGTGTACCATCCCAACAAACCAAAACAAACCTCATCAAATATTATATATGGATTTACCTCATATTTTCCCTCTGCACGAAATCAGGATACATTATAACCTAATAACATAATCTAATACTATAAAAGTCACAAACTTGGCATTATAGTCCAAATACTTTAATTCTCTTCTTTCCACCAAGATATCCTCTTTCCCAGTCTGGAAATAGTGCCATCGGATTCGCGACGGGGGAACCATTTAGCAAACGGATCTCCGGATGCGCCACAGCAAAAACGCACCCTCAGGAACAGCAGTAGTATTTCCTCAGCTTTGCGACAGGGGAACCATTACGCTAACGAACATCCGGATGCGCCACAGCAACAACGAACCCTCAAGCACAACAGAAGCATTTCCTGTTACCTCGTGGGAAGAAACAGCTCGTGAATGCCATAAAAATTCGGAAATTCTTCGTGAAGGATCAGGATCTATATCTGCGATCAGGAGGCCTGGTAAACCAGCAAAATTCAGACAAAGGAATATGAAGCCTCGAACTACAGCAAAAAAGGAAACCCACCTCAGACGTTGTTTAAACCGGATCGGAAAGCCATATTAAGATTCAGAGGCAGGCAGAGACTTAAAAACTCTCAAAAAGGTAGATTTAGCTTCTTTTTTTGTAGAAACCGAATATTTGGCACCATCGACTGTAAAAGTTAAAGTATTAGGGTATTTCATTTGAAATTTTATCTGTTTTTCAATAAGAAACTTACAGTAAGCAGACAAAGCTTGTCTAGCCTGTCTTATTTGCAGTGGCAAATCCTGAGCCATGGACACTTTATTATTGTTCCACATGATAAAACCTCCATTTTTTTTTACAGTTAAAATTATTTTATTCACATCTTGATAGTTAAGAATTTTTACATACACTGGTCTTGGTATATTTGAAGCCTGTGATTCTTTCAAAGCTCTATCGCTCTCTCTATTGTTATTTGTTTAGCCATGTCAGGGTCATTAAACAACGTAGTAAATATTTGAGTAATGGATGGAATTAAATCATTGTATTGAATTATTTCCGGTAACCCTCTGATAATTATATTATTCCTCCTGGATCTAGCCTCCAAGTCCAGAATTTTAGCTTGCATAGAATGAATGTCCAGATCATGAATATCAGTTTTTAGCAAGCATTGTTATTTTGTCTTCATTCTCAGATATTCTTGCTTCAGATCTATCCATTCTTTCAAGAATTTGAGTACAAGTAGTACCAAAAGATTGTATCTGACTAGTTAGCTCTTTCAAAGCTTCTTGAATGGGCAACAACGCTGTTTTAATATCTTCCATATTTGCTAGTTGGTCCGGTTTGTCTTTAGTTCCATCTTTAAAAGATTCCTGCTGTTTTGTCACCTTCTGTCTTTTTGAAGTTAAATCTTTCTCTGGAGATTGCAGTGCTGACAGTTTGGTTTTTGTTATTGTTATGTCCATGCTTTTATCTCCTTTTGACATTATAAAACAGAACAGACTGTAGTTTAAGTATGTAAATCAAGTTTGTTGAGCAGACAAATCCTTTGTTTAACACTCTCTTCAGAGTCAGTCAAACAATCAGTTCTAATCCTGTTAAATTCTTCGATTTCTCTAAGGTCATGCACCTCTCAAGCGATACTTGAATGCAGTAGATTATTTTTAACCAAAAATTATTGATATAAACCTCGTATTATAACTTCAGGGTAGATTTTTCCTCAGGATAAATGAAGAGCTGTAGATATGCAGTGTTCACAGAATGGCAGCCATCTTTGAATCGTTGTTCAACAATTTTGATTTCATGCCCTATGTTACATTTCAGAAAGTCTGGGGTAGCTGACTTTGGCCTGTGTGCCAAAATGAAATTATTGTCCTGATCTTTGAAGAGTACCTCACCTCTGCATACACTTGAGGAAGATGTTTCCTTACAGTACTTTAGAGGTACAGATAATAATTATAATTGAAAGATATATCCCAACTGCCTACCTACAGAAACAGCCCATGTCCCAATTTATCAAGTTACATCACATCAGTATGCTGCAGTACTGCAATGCTCAATACAAATTAATCTTATTATGTATATACAGTGTAATATGACTGTAGTTGAAGTGCCCACAGCAGTGCACTGGGCAATGTGATAAAGGCTATGAGTGGTCATAGCAAGCATTAAACAGAAGAGAGTGTGTATAAACTTCTAGGCACTAGAGCAGTGGGCATGATTATGACACATAGCATGTGAAAGAACACATAATGGTCATTAACTTCTATTATGTGGACACAAGGAACTACCTGTTGATGTCCATATGCTTATATTTTTTAACAATGTAAAGCCCAGTTAAGTATTACCTGCAGTGAATGGATAGCTTCACGTTTGCGTTACTCGATCCAGTAGTACATGTAACTTTATGTGGAGTGTCCTCCCTTTTTAGTATTCTGAATATACTAGGTTGTATGCTATAATGTCAGCAGGTGCCAGCCTTACTCCTCCAAATAAATGCATATGTGTAATTGTACAATGCTGTGGATGATACATTCATACCATGTATGTGTGTGTATTTGTTTAATGTGTGACAAACTTAACATTGTAGAAGAGCAATAGTTGTACATCCTTAATACAAAGCATGTGAAATAGGCTACGAGTGCATTCAACTCTAATCTGTATTACTTATATATGGTACTGTACCATATTAATCAACATACACAGCATATTTACAAACAAACACAGCTATGTTGTACCCCTCATGCACTTTTCTGTGAATCATGAGTCCACACTTTGCATATGAGGGGTGTTTTCCTTCTCTTGTATTTGCAGAAATGTTGGATCATCTTGCAAGCTTGGGGCAGTTCTTTGTCAAAGGATAATTACATTCAGAATCCAACCATTGTCTAACTAAAATGACAATTATATCACTGGCTTTCAAGAAAGGAAACAGACGCATTCCTTCAGTCACATACAAGCCTTTTGAAACATTAAATAGTCATTAGTGAAACAAAACTTAAAAGCTGTTTTGTTGTCACTGGAAAATAATTGAACTAAATGCCACTGGTAAATTAAGCTAATTTTATTTTAAGGGAACAGAGCTCTGAAGATTTAACAATGCTGATGCATAGTACATGTAAAAGTTTGATTTGATTTTTATATTTTCTGTGATATTTTCATCAGGTGCATACAAGCTGGATTTTTTAAAATAATTATAGACAAGATTTAATCCTGAAATCAAGCAAAGCTGCTCCAGTCAACCAAAGGAATAGAATTGGTGCCTTAAGTCTTTTGGTCAAAAATGTGATTGATTTTACATACTAGATGTGTATGACAGTGAAAAGGCATTCCAAAATTGAATCATGATTTGCTGAAGAAAGTAAAATATTTAGTTTTACACATAATTGTACCTTTTACATTATGACAGAATGATGAATGAAGCAATTCTGCAGAAGAAATTTTGCTGAATGCTGTAAAACAGGAAAGTGAACACTACCTTAAATGTAACGATACAGGCTGGAATTCAAAAAGATAAAATAATTGTGCAAGGTTAAGTAAATTAGCATTATGGAGAGGAAAACTGTTTAAGAAGTCCATACAACTGTTGAGACTCATAAAATGGTGGCAATGTGTATTGTAGGCAGATATGTTGAGGCTGAATGATTTAGCTGACCGAAATCAAAATAGTTTTGTAACCAAATGCAGAGCATGTCTGCTCTTTGTTGGCTCTACATTAACTCAAGATAGCCAAGTGTCCTTTCTGTTATTTAATTAGCAAGGCAAAGTACTCAGTGTCAATTAATATGTTACCAGTACCATGTGACTTAACCACTTTAATATATGAGTGTGTGTGTTTGTGTGTGTGTGTGTGTGTGTGTGTGTGTGTGTGTGTGTGCGTGTGTGTGTGTGTGTGTGTGTGTGCGCGTGCGTGCGTGTGTGTGTGTGTGTGTGTGTGTGTGTGTGTGTGTGTGTGTGTGTGTGTGTGTGTGTGTGTGTGTATCTGCATGGTTGTGTACTGATTTGTGTAGTACCTCAGGTAAGCAATCCTCTATTATGAGACTGCTTGGAAAGATAAAACCCTAGTACCTAGTTACCCCAAGATTTTTCAGATCATTATACCCAAATATATTCCATTAAAGGTAAATCTCTAAACTGCCGTTAGATATGCATACCTCCCAAATGTCAAGATTTTCTCAAAATGTCCTCATAATTCAGGGTCAACTAGAGAGTAACACAAGTAGCAAGGAATCAGTACTAGGGTGTCACACAAGTAATCTACACTACACATGGACTTTTCATTATTAAATATATACCTGTTTGAACACCTCTGATTTGGGCTTGTACTTCATTTAATGGATTCTGACTGATGTCTGATTCACTGATGAATTACGTACTTTTGACCAGTGGATGAGAAATTGCAAATTCACCGCTGGCTTGTCACCTGTGGTCCTTGTGGAGATGGGCAGTCTGTGGATGCCCTAAGGCACAGGCATACACCAAAGCAATGGTAGCTCATGGGCATTGATAATTGGGAAAATTGGGGCATGGATGGCTAGGTTTAAAAAGGCTCTAGGGTTGTTATCCTAGTAACCTCCTATGATTCTATGATCCTGCTTATGAATATTTTAATTAAGATGCCTACTTGCTTGTTACTTTGGGAGAAATTGTAATGGATCTTGTTAAAAATAGCATGCACTGCTGGTAAACAACAGTCTTGACTTTACTTAACTGTGTTAATTTTCTTAAGTGTGCTTTTGCAAAGGTATAACTGCTGTATGTTGCAAATATTTTGTTTAATCTGTTTTATTTTGAAAACTTTGCTTGCCTCCTAGTTTTCGGGACTGCAGTGCATTACATTATTATCAGGACAATAGGCGGTTATGACTTTTTACACTCAGATCTGACTTGCTCATTTGTAAAGCAAACATTTAATTATTTGACGTTCTGCTATTTTTTTTTTTATTCTTAACAGGTCCCTTTCTTGCATTTTCTTCTCAATTTCATTCCCTTCTTTTTGTATTTACTTTTATTCATTTCTTAATTTATCATTATGATTGTTATCTTCCTGACTTTCTGCATTCTTGGACATGCAGATTTGTGTAGCTCCATAGGTAAACAATTCTCCATTATGAAACTGCTTGGAAAGATCAAGTCTTAAAACCTAGTCCCTCCAAGATTTTGCAGATTATTATACCCAAAGTATATTCCATTATAGGTACAGCTCTAAACAACCATCAGATATGCACACAGCTCAGCTGTCCAGATTTTCCCATAAATGTCCAGATTTTTTGTCTTATATTTTTAGTCACTTCCTCATAAAATATGTGTTTTTCTGGCAAATTACAATGGATTGAGATCACTAAACTACTTTAAATTAGATTTAAATCTAAATTCGTCACTTGTCAGTTATGACCATAAAGTAGTCTCCTTCAAAATATAGTTGAAACCAGAGATCCCTTCTACCCAAGGTACTTTCAGTTTTTCTTTAAGACAAACTACCTACTCCTCCGTGAGACATTGGTGAGCTTCAAATCCCCACCAAATCCAGCTAACTCTACTGAATACATGGAAACACACAACATTAAACTATACCAGTATGTAAACAGCTGCATAGATGTGGTTGTAGCAATAAAAGTCCAGAAGTTGGTAAAATACTCTCTGCCCAATCAATCCAAATAAAGTACAAAACAAAAGAGAGTATACCACGGCTAAAACCACACTTTAATTCACAATAAAACAAATGAAAAAGCAAGCACTTTCACAGTCTATTTTCACAACTGCTTCTTCAGACCCCGTCCCCCACAGGAACAAGAGCAGGACAAATCCCAAAAACAAACCCAAATGGTTGAACCATAATATGAACAAGCTTTATAACAAAAGGAAAATAATTTTGACTAAAAGTAAGATGAGCAATTTCCAGAAAGTTATAACCCTTGCCACTAAAAGAAGCAAACAACTCAGGAGCTTATTAAAATCCACCAAAGACAACAACAACCACAAATCATTTTATAATTATGTTCATAATATCAAAAGCACAATGCAGCAATGCACTGAGCTGATTGCTTATGATGTTACCTACACTGAGGCTGAAGATATAGCAAACTTATGGCCACTAAATTTAGCTCTAACTTTACCATCCTTTCCCCTCCATCTGTCCCTCAAGATATACCTGAAACTGTCTCACCTCCAGCTATCACATAAGACCAAGTCCTAAAAGCACTTTCAAAAGCTAAAAATAATGCATTGATTGTCTCAACAATATTCTTGGAAGCATCTTAAATAGTATGAAGCACGATTTAGCCATACCTCTGACAACACATGAATCTCAACCTCCATACAGGTTTTGCAGCAAGCTAACGAGTATACCTACACTCATTCTCCTTCATAAGGGAGGACTTTCCTCAGACCCATAAGTTTGACCAACCTCATATGCAAAGCCATGTAAAGACTTACCATGGAATTAATCAATCAGGACATAGGGAACTTCCAAACACTGGACTCATCTCAGTTTGGATTTGTCAAGGGCAGGTCATGTTTACTCAGCCTCATGGATTTTTTTGAAAAGGTCACCAAAGCAATGGATGAAGGCAAAACGGTACACACTGCATTCCTTGACCTGGCCAAAGCTTTTGACACAATTCCCCACTCAGGCATAATAGAAAAGCTAAATAAACTGGACATAAAGCCCC
Source organism: Protopterus annectens (assembly GCF_019279795.1). NCBI lineage: Eukaryota > Metazoa > Chordata > Ceratodontiformes > Protopteridae > Protopterus > Protopterus annectens. The sequence continues at coordinate 772,993,126 of NC_056732.1, forward strand.
ATATCACACATTGGATTGCGAACTGCTGACAGGATGTAAATAATCAAAATATGGGAAGTTACCTCCACAAAGAGACCAGTCACCAGTAGTGTCCCCCGAGGCTCTGTCCTGAACATCTACTGTATGGCATCTATTTTTTCTGAAGTAAAAGCCAATACCAAATGGCTCTATCTGACTAATTGCAGGTGACTGCAAGCTATGTAGGAGGAGTTATTGAATCCCCAAATTACTTAACAATCCCGCAGGGAGGTTTGCCCCAAATAAATAACTGGTGCCAAGATCATGGACCAAAACCAAATGCCAAAAAATTCATTATTCTCCCCGGGCGTCTGCTGAAAAAGGGATTTTGCTTAGTCAGACAATCCCGGTTAACAAATGTAAAATAAAATAAATAATAATAAAAAATATTTGAGAGGTCCTCTACTGCAGTGAATTTTAACATTGACAATACATGCCTAGGAGATGAATCAGTTGTTCAGTATTCAGGAACTTATATGGACAGTGAACTAACGTTGACCAACCTGGTGTCTATTGCTGTAAGAAACTCCTTCTATACTGCACAGGTTATAACTGAAGGGATTGTGTCTAGATCTAGGGATGTCCTTGTCAGACTTTACTCAGCCTTTATTAGACCAATCATTGAATATAACACCTCCTTTGGCATGCATCTGTCCAGACATGTGTAACAACTATAATGACCACAGAGGTACTTTACTAAGAATACAAGGGCTAAACAACATGTCCTACATGGACAGACTCAAAGCCCGATCACTAGCGTCAGTATCCTACAGACTGCTAAGAGGTGACCAGTGCCTGGCATACAAGGCATACTCTGACCCATTACTGATGGATTTACTGCATATAAGCAAGTCAAATGGCATTAGAAACACTCAGTCTAGGGATCTGAACCTCTTTTTCAACATCAACAGAATGATTTGGCTGGACAGATATGTCTTGCTACTATGGAATAGACTCCCCAGCCACATAAAACAAAGATCTGATGTTGTCAATTTTCATTTTATCCTCAACTGATGGGTTCAGATCCGATCTCTCGTATCTGACTCGGCTGTTGCTAAAGCTTGTGGCAACCAAAAACTCTTCAGCTTCTCCTTTACCCATAATACACCAACCTCAATTACCCCAGATCTCATTTGCTGTTTCAAGCAAAATGCATGGTCTTCCATATGTCTCAAGTGTTAGCTAGATAAGTGTGATATTTTACATTTTTTTCTTCAAAAAAAACTTTATATCACTATCCCTTACCTTTGTTTTAAACTTTCTATTATTTCTTCTATTTTTTTCGTCTATCATACAGTTTTTTCTTTACCTCTTAGATACTATTGTTAGTATCTCCCTTCCTTGCATGACACTTAGCTTAGTTACCATAGCTGGTGTTTTTCTCTTCTCCTTCTTTTTTCTATAGAAACAAACAAAACAAAACAAACAAAAAAAAACTTTTCTGAATTTGTATTTGATGGTGATGGCAGATAAACTGATAGGCTTTAAAAAATGTACAAAGTGTGGGCACAAGCTACCAATTTCTGATGCCCACACACTTTGTGCATACTGTTTGTGACACCTCGATTTACAAGAATATTGCTCAATTCGTCATGCTTTTAATCCTTGTGCATTAGTGGAACTGAAAAACAAGCTTATCTTAAAATGTCTTCTTTCTTCCTTTGGGGAAGCTATATTGAAGGGTTCTTTATCCTCTATGTCAAAAACTGTCAGTTAAAAAATCCTCTTCCCCTAAGCCATTTTCCTCCTCCTCCTCAGCTTCATACTCCTCAAGGAAGAGGTCTCATAAGGACCCAGGCTCAACCCCAGATCCAAAGAAGGCAAAAAAAAGTGCAAGATCCTGTTAAGGAAAAATTATCAGATCAGACACCCCCTCTATCGGATCCAGTGAAGTCTAAACTCTCAGATCTGACTATATCAGATCCTAGGCAAACAAAATCTGACCTTCAAGCTACCAAATTTGTACTTAGAACAAGGTACTCTCTGACTCTGGATCTGGTTCCTAACAGAGTACTTTCTCCATTATTAGAAAGAACTAGGTCTCCATCCATATACTCCACTCATTCTTCCAGAAGCCTAACAGAAGAAGATGTGAAAGGAATGGTGAAGAAGATTCTCTTGGCACAGAGCCATATTGGTGTTCCTTCAGCTCCTACCCTTCTGGGTCAGAAGACCTGTATCTACTACTCCTCTATTACATATTCCTTCTCTGACTCTTGTAGCTTCAGAGTTTTTGGATACGAATAGCCAAATCCATCTGGCTCAGATCCAAGGATAGCTTTCATAACTTTATCCTCAGATCCAAGGTCTTCTCTGAGGGGTCCAGTCTTGCTGGATCCAAAGACTTCATGGGGGCGTAGCCTGCCTGTCAGATCTGAGGTGTTGCATTCAACTCCAAAACTTTTGGAGCAATCTCTGCACCTTGGAGCCTCTACATTGGATAGCTTGGATCTAGCTTTCAGCTTGGAAGTTTTGCCCTTGGAACAGGGGAGTCATGTGATTCAGAAGCTTGTCTTCTCAGATCTGATGGACTCTCACTCTCTGAGCTGCTCTGCCTTTGAGGCTGTGAAAAGAGTGTTTTCTGCCTCAACAGTTCTAATGGATCCTTCCCCCACACACATCCTAAGCCTTCTGCCACAATGCCTCAGTGTTCAGAGCTTCAACATCTCATTCCACAGGGACAGCCAGTAACAAAACCCCAGGTTCCCTCCCAGGGAATTGTTATATTCTCTTCTGATACCTCCCCAGAGCACCCACTGAGGAGGTCCCTAAGAAGAGGATGTGTAAGAGGAAACACTTAGACTCCCAGGGGGAGTCCATAACTGAAGACACAGATTTTGATGAAGATGAAGGGTCCCCATGATCACCTCTTGAAGATGTCGCCTTTGGAGACATTCTAGAAATCCTTAAGAAGAGAGGTGTTTGGACATCCAGCAAGCCTACGTCTGAGGAATATGTTCTCCTGGAGGCTTTTAGTACTGGACCCTCTACCTCCTGGGTGACTCTGCCCACCGATGAGCTCATTGACTTGATCTCATGGTGGGCATGGAAGGACCCTGACATCAAAGAGACCATTCATTGTAGACCAGATAGAATAATGGCTCACCTGTGGATAGACAGTTTTGGGGGAAAGGAGTTCCTATTGATGAGAAGGTAATTGCTGCAGCCACCAAAAAAGAACTAGTGTTGGAAAGTTCCACTGTCCATCCCACCAAAAGGGAGTCATGAGTGATTACAGATTTGGGAAGTGTATCTATGCTTCAGTGGCCTTTGCCTTGAGGTCTCTGAACTATTTGGCACACTTTACTAGACTTCATAGGGATTTGATAAAGGAGTTATTAAATACCCTCTCGGGTGGTGTTTCTGATGACGATTAGGTGTTTGTTACTTTTCAGCTGATGACCCTACAATCCATATCCAATTCATCCATTAGGTTGATCTCACATGTAGTGGAAGGAGCCTCAAGGGCAGCAGGTTCAGGCATTTCCATTAGGAGACATGCTTGGATGCACATCTGTGAGTTTGTGGAGCCATTCGAGTCTTCTTTCATTAAAGTTCCTTTTAATGGAACATCTTTATTTAGCCCCAAAGTAAAAGACAGTCTGTCCAGGTGTGAAAAGGATGGAAAGACCCTGACTGCTGTGGGCATGCATTTTTCGACCGCTCAAAGAACCATTTCCAGGAATCCACAAGGTGTTTGGAAAATGTGGTTCAAGAAGTGTCAGGGTTCTTTTCAAGACATACATTAAGGAAGTTCCCCTATAGGCAGAGGAGGGAATTCTAATGGATGAAGACACCCCTGTGGCGGAGGTGGTCAACAGAAACAGGGTTCCAGAGAACTGTTGTTTGTCAAACCCAAAGAGGCCCAATTGTCCACCTCTGGAGACAGTCAGGGATGCTTATCCCTGTACCAGAGAACCTGGCTAGATATAACAAAAGATACTTGGGTGCAGAGGATTATTTACAGAGGATATATTATACCATTTTCCCTTTCTCCGCCAATCTGAAGGAAAATTCCCAATGTTCCACCCAGTCAGAGGGAAGAAGCAACAATTCAAGTGCAAAAGCTGCTAGAAAAAAAGAGTCATCCAAGATTTCCTTCCAGAGCAGATAGAATCCCGGAACTTACTGAAGGTTCTTGTGCCAAATAAAACAGGCGACTGGAGACCAGTCCTGGATCTCTCCAAATTAAACAAGACAGTTCAAAGAGCAAAGTTTCAGATGGTCACAGTTCAGTCCATTCTCCCCTGTCTGTGGAAGAATGAGGGAATGAACTCTATAGACCTTTAGGATGTGTACTATCACATAAAAGATGAACAGATGGTCCAGAAGGTACTTATGCTTCCGGCTGAGAGCCAGTCATTATCAATTCAGAGTACTGCCCTTTGCAGTCACCACACCCCCAGGGTGTTTACCAAGTGCATGGCTGCATTAGCAGCTTACCTGAGACTGCAAGGATTCTAAGTGTTTCCATATCTAGATGACTGGCTCATTACTGCTCCAACCAGGCATCAAGTCATATGTGCAGGACACCAGGTTCTCCAGACTTGCTCTCTTATGGGGGTAACCATAAACTAAGACAAATCTCATCTACAATAGGCTCAGACTTTAGAGCTTATAGGAGCAATTTTCAATAGAAAGACAACCATTGCTTCCCTTCCATTACTGAGAGTTCAGACAATAAATGCCAAAAAGTGCATAGTCATCCCCTTTGAAAAAAAACAAAGTACCCACAAACTACCACATAGTTGGCAGTCCCCTAAATACGGAAGACGTAATAAGGGATCTGGGGACCCAAGTAGATAGTAATCTCACCTTTGATAATCACATTGCCAAAGTGGTTAGAAAATCATTCTACGTGGCCCACCTAATCACAAAAGGGTTCACATCCAGATCAAAAGAGGTCATTGTGCCCCTCTACTCATCACTCATCAGACCCATCTTAGAGTACAATGCCCCATTTGGGATGTACCTTACAAGACACCTGCAACAGCTGGAAAGACCACAGAAGTACCTCACCAAGAGGATCAATGGCCTCAAACAGATGCCCTATGCAGCTCGACTGAAGAAACTCCAGTTGGACTCAGTTGCATACTGCCTAGTCAGAGGTGATCTCTGCCTGACATACAAGACCATGTCCAACCCAGAATTGATGGACATGCTCCACCTAAAGAGAACCTTATCCCCTTGAGCCATACACTCTAGGGATCTAAACCTCACCACAACAATAAATAGGACGTGCTGGAGGGATAGATTCCTGTTCCAGAGACTTCCCATGCTTTGGAACAAGAACCCAATCTACATTAGGCAGAGCTCCTTGCTAACACTTTTCAAAAGAAACCTTGACGAGTGGATGGGAAGCAGGAAGTTTACCTCGGGGATCACTTCAGTGGCTCTACTGGACAGAGGCACAGGGAACTAATCTAAGGGGGTGGCGAACACCAACACATCCTGGCTAGGCTTATAAATGCCTTCGGGCAGATAGCTTAGTACCCACCTATGAACATATGAACCTATAAGACATTAAGTCAAAAAGATAATCTGCAGCACCTCAGTTTCAGCCTGAATGGTTCGTCAGGCTCTGGGATCAATGGCAGCATCAATAACATTAGTACCTCCTGCCAGGTTTTATATTAGAATTCTTCAATGGATGTTAGCTGCTCAGTGACTGATTGTTTATCAACCTATGTCATACAAGATATGAATCACTCACATCTGCAAGAGAGATCTAAAATGGTGGATTCATTCAGACCAGGTTCTACAAGGTCATCCATTAGTGGCCATGGAGGCTTGCCAGCTAGGGTGGGGGCTGCATTATCTGGTGAAGACAGTCCGAGGCACCTTGTCCCTCGAGGAGGCCAATTTGCATATAAATATCCTAGAGATGAGAGCAATAGTTTCGGCATTACAGGACTTTCAGAATGCTTTCCCTTTGGGGACAATTGCAAATTAGGAAACCAGCAGAAAAACACTGAAGTGCCATTATTCAAAGTTATTAATTAAGAAAGGTAAGCAATTTATTTCTCAAATAATGTCATTCTATAACAGCATTAGAATTAAACTTCAAATGAGATCGCAGGAACACTAGGCTGCTTCCGATACCAAAAATCTTCCAAAACTCAGCAGTTCAAAGAACAATAACTCCCAGTAACCAAGGAACGTTCTTTATTTTACATTCAGTGAGCGCTTTCACCCATAAGGGCTTCTTCAGACTGTACAAAGTGTAGCATAAGGCACAGCCTTAAATAATCATGACTCATTAAACAATCAACGTCCAATTTAAAATTTAAACAGAAAAGTTGCTATTCAAAGAGACAGTTAGACTACTATCCATTGCTAAGACTTCATAAAAATACTATCCATTGCTAAGACTTCATAAAAATATAGAGTGTAGCTTATGTTCATATAAAATACTCATATTACCATATGTCCATAAATGTTAAAAATATATATTACTTTAACATAGTTAACTTAACTTACAAAAATTATTCTGTTAAAATTTCAGCAGGCGTTGCCATCAATGGTATTTACAACAAACAACCACTTGATGGCAGCATTGTTATGACCGTGCCTGACAAATATAATCTTCCAATGTTTAATACTCATGGAAGAAACTATGAGATAACTTCAGATCATTCCTGTGCTAGACATTCCTCATTTATTGTTCCAATCTAAACGGAATCTATATTAATAACAAGGTTTATTAAAACTTGACATTAAAAACAAATCAGTGTACCATATATGTATAAATTTTCGGTGTATACAATGTGTACTGAACAAACTGCACCTGTTGAAACATGAAACTTAAAATCACCAACCACTGCTGTATTTATATTCTAGTGGAATATATGTATGATGTCATCATTATGATGTATACTTCTTGGTAAAGTAGTCTCATGTTATGTCTAAAACGTTTAATAAAATCTATACTTATAATATCTCTAAAATACTCTCTTTAATCCCCTCTTCTTGAGAAAAGGATAGATGTTAATTTTATCATTTAAGCCAGGGGGGTGATCTGCTTTGCAACGAATGATCCATCTAGTTTCGTATTCAAGAGTGGTAGTCTCTATGTCCCCTCCTCTCAAAGTGCGTATAACATTTTGTATAATACAGAACTTGAATATATGATGTCTACCTTTCTTGATCACATGTCTGGCCAGAGCATTCCTATCATCACATGTCCTTATTGCATAATTATGTTCCCTTATTCTCTCTCTTAGCTCTCTGTTAGTTTTCCCTATGTAGAAAGCCGTGCAGGCTTGACATCGAGCTAAGTATACAACATTTTCAGTCCTACAAGAGGTACCAGTGTGGAATGTGAAAATGTGTCCTGTAATGGGTAACTTAAATTGTGTGTCTATGTTGATATATTCACATTGATTACAATTATGACAGGGGCTGGTGTTTGTGAGATGTATTGTATGGTTATTCATAATCTTGTGGCATAATGTCCTCTTCAAATTATTCTTGTTTTTGTAACTAAATCTAGGTAGGTCACTCACTAAACTGCCAATGTCCTCATCTATTTTTAAGAGATGCCAATGCCTAGTTAATATATCCCTAACCTCTGCAATGTCTTTTGTATAATGCATGGATATACTGACAGTTGAATTCTTAACATCTTGTGTATTATCTTCTCCATCTATATTATCAACAGCATTTGAAAAATATGGACGTGCTCTTGTCTCTCTTAATTTATAGACATCATCAATTGTTTTATCGATGTCAATTGCTTCATAGGACCTCTCTAATAATCTGTCCTTGAGTCCTGCTATTTCTTCTAAGTAGCCAGATTCAGTGGGATTTAGCCTGGATGCTCTCATGACTTGTCCTTTAATAATGTTGTCAAAAATGTGCTTAGGATGCATACTGCTCCTATGCAAAACTGAATTCCTAAAGCACTCTTTCCTGTGTATTGATGTATTAATGATGCCATTAAGTTTACTATGTCATATTCCATGGAATATATATCTTTCCTAGATGTAAATATAATTAAGTTAAGTAATGGCATCATTAATACATCAATACACAGGAAAGAGTGCTTTAGGAATTCAGTTTTGCATAGGAGCAGTATGCATCCTAAGCACATTTTTGACAACATTATTAAAGGACAAGTCATGAGAGCATCCAGGCTAAATCCCACTGAATCTGGCTACTTAGAAGAAATAGCAGGACTCAAGGACAGATTATTAGAGAGGTCCTATGAAGCAATTGACATCGATAAAACAATTGATGATGTCTATAAATTAAGAGAGACAAGAGCACGTCCATATTTTTCGAATGCTGTTGATAATATAGATGGAGAAGATAATACACAAGATGTTAAGAATTCAACTGTCAGTATATCCATGCATTATACAAAAGACATTGCAGAGGTTAGGGATATATTAACTAGGCATTGGCATCTCTTAAAAATAGATGAGGACATTGGCAGTTTAGTGAGTGACCTACCTAGATTTAGTTACAAAAACAAGAATAATTTGAAGAGGACATTATGCCACAAGATTATGAATAACCATACAATACATCTCACAAACACCAGCCCCTGTCATAATTGTAATCAATGTGAATATATCAACATAGACACACAATTTAAGTTACCCATTACAGGACACATTTTCACATTCCACACTGGTACCTCTTGTAGGACTGAAAATGTTGTATACTTAGCTCGATGTCAAGCCTGCACGGCTTCTACACAGGGAAAACTAACAGAGAGCTAAGAGAGAGAATAAGGGAACATAATTATGCAATAAGGACATGTGATGATAGGAATGCTCTGGCCAGACATGTGATCAAGAAAGGTAGACATCATATATTCAAGTTCTGTATTATACAAAATGTTATACGCACTTTGAGAGGAGGGGACATAGAGACTACCACTCTTGAATACTAGATGGATCATTGGTAAAGCAGATCACCCCCCTGGCTTAAATGATAAAATTAACATCTATCCTTTTCTCAAGAAGAGGGGATTAAAGAGAGTATTTTAGAGATATTATAAGTATAGATTTTATTAAACGTTTTAGACATAACATGAGACTACTTTACCAAGAAGTATACATCATAATGATGACATCATACATATATTCCACTAGAATATAAATACAGCAGTGGTTGGTGATTTTAAGTTTCATGTTTCAACAGGTGCAGTTTGTTCAGTACACATTGTATACACCGAAAATTTATACATATATGGTACACTGATTTGTTTTTAATGTCAAGTTTTAATAAACCTTGTTATTAATATAGATTCCGTTTAGATTGGAACAATAAATGAGGAATGTCTAGCACAGGAATGATCTGAAGTTATCTCATAGTTTCTTCCATGAGTATTAAACATTGGAAGATTATATTTGTCAGGCACGGTCATAACAATGCTGCCATCAAGTGGTTGTTTGTTGTAAATACCATTGATGGCAACGCCTGCTGAAATTTTAACAGAATAATTTTTGTAAGTTAAGTTAACTATGTTAAAGTAATATATATTTTTAACATTTATGGACATATGGTAATATGAGTATTTTATATGAACATAAGCTACACTCTATATTTTTATGAAGTCTTAGCAATGGATAGTATTTTTATGAAGTCTTAGCAATGGATAGTAGTCTAACTGTCTCTTTGAATAGCAACTTTTCTGTTTAAATTTTAAATTGGACGTTGATTGTTTAATGAGTCATGATTATTTAAGGCTGTGCCTTATGCTACACTTTGTACAGTCTGAAGAAGCCCTTATGGGTGAAAGCGCTCACTGAATGTAAAATAAAGAACGTTCCTTGGTTACTGGGAGTTATTGTTCTTTGAACTGCTGAGTTTTGGAAGATTTTTGGTATCGGAAGCAGCCTAGTGTTCCTGCGATCTCATTTGAAGTTTAATTCTGATTTATTTTTAGTGGGAACACTGTTTTCTGGGTCGGAACGCTGAATCTGATTGCTATAACAGCATTAGCCCACTCGTAGATGTGGGTATCGCAGGATTTACGCACTCCCAATTGTGGGCTATTGCTAAAATATCTCATTAGATGTCACCTATTAAAACATACAATTGCCTCTGCTGAGCTATCAGATAGCCATCCTTATCTGTCATACTCTTATTTCTACATGTGGATGTACAGGAAAAATACTGGTTTCTCAACTATTTTTCAAACTGTATTACGACCGCTCTTCTCTCTCCCTTTACGATATGCCAACCATTACCATATGTTATGACTTGCACATTTCCTTCTTCAGCACTGTTAGCCTGTTCAATAAATTAGGCATATTCAAAACTTGTCTCCTCAGTTTTGTTTCACCTTACATTCTTGCACTTTCTGAAACATGGTTTAAACCCTGTGGTGTCAACCCTGTTCTGCCAACATGTCGTCATTCTCCTCCTGCAAATAGTATAGATTCATAGGTTCATAGATTAGTACTAGGCTAACTTGCTGTTCTTCACTCAGCTACTTGAAATCTAACTGATATACAATTGATTTTAGACTAAAAATAGCCCTGTACCTAATATGTGTTTGTAGCAGAATTATGCAAATCCTCAAACTGGCACCCCCCCCATCAACTTAACTATCATGAGCTAAGATAAAAAAAAGTCCAACACCTGCAACAACTTCAGTACTTTAGCTGTACTGTAAATGTGGAATTCAATTATGAAACCACAACTTCATAAATCTGTGCTAATTCTGTGTCAAACAATCATACCCAGTGACTGCTTGTGAACCAGGGTCCCTTTACCCAACCCTAGTTATGGCTCTGCATCTAGGAAGTAGTATAGTTAATGCCTAATTCAAAGTTTCTAACCCAGTCCACTATAATGTAGACAGAGGCCTACATCCTGTTGCTATTTTATGAGGTTCATTTGTTGGATACTCAAAAAAAATTGCCCTGCGTATTGAGCATAGACAACTCTGTATGCATGATCACAAATTCAATGCTTAATATGCACACCAGTCAAAAACACACAGCACTTATGTATTTCCTGACACCATGGCAATAGATAACATTTGTGGATGCACCATTTTGTGACCGCCATGCAGCTAGACCTATAGAGTGCATCCAGTGAGCCACACACATTTAAGGGTATAGACAAATGCCTGTAAGTATACTATATGCCACTGACGATTTATTGACTAGCAGTCAGTACACATGCTAGACACTAACAGACATACCTGTGGAGTCTGACATATCATACCTTGCTGGTAGGTACTTTACCATTACAAGAGACTGACATTGTACAGGCAAGATAACAGAAAGCCCTGATCTTGCATCTGACTTTTGAGCTATTCTGCACATTATAAACCTAATACAACAAACTTTGAAAGTCAATGTCCTGTCATCACTAAATACTGCAATATGCATACACGGATTCACTTTATATCCTCAAAATACTGAAATATGGAAATTCAGTATTTCACCTCTATAAAGTCGAATTTTTGAAAACACGGAAACTCAGAACTGTGAAATTCAAAATCTCGCACACCTGAGATTTTGAATTTCATGCATCTACTGCACACACACACACATACACACACACACACACACACACACACACACACACACACACACACACACACACACACACACACACACCATCCTCCCCACACACAAACACAAGCTCTCTACTACATAAAAGCACTCTCATGTGGGGGGCTTTGCCCCCTACACCCCCCCTACTTAAATATTCTCACTCTGAGGTCACACTACACATGAACACACACAAAACACCACCACACAAGCTACATTCTCCTCACACACACACATCACAGCAACAAAACACACTGACACACACCACAGCCCCTACCTGAAACCCCTAACTCACACACATATACACACACACTTACCTGAATCCATAACCACAGTGAAAACCTCAGAAGAGCAAAATTCAAAACCGACGGTATTTGAGGTTTTGAATTTCACGCTTTTGAGATTTTGCTGTTCTCAGGATTCCACTTTATGGGCTCGAAATACTGAATTTCAATATTTCAGTAATTTGAGCTTCTAAAGTGCATCCGCATACACATATTTTTACATATCTGTGTCACTGATACCTATATATGTGATCTAAATCATATAACATTGACTTACTTGGTGTAACTTTCAGAACAACCTTATCATTTCCCCTTTGAATTATGGTCTTGTCCATTTATAATTGTCCTGCTAAGGGAAGAAATTACTCACCATCCATACTGAGGGATGAGACTTGACTAGAAGCACAACCAATTGCCTTGTGGCCCAAATCATGAAACCTGTACATCTCTTTGGCACTGTGTTACATGATAATGGGCAAATGACTGCAAGACTATGCCTTCTGTGAATGGCCTCTGACAACAAATACATAATTAGTTGCATGCACCCAAAGGTATTCTCAAAATGTGCAGAATTATTTCTGTAGAAATATGTCTGGCTCATGACCCTTGCAGCCAGTAAGGTAATGCCACTTTTGTCCCCAGAACTGTTAATTTTGCAATGGAAAGAATTCCTTCCAAACCAAAGTTTCTGGGAATTAGTTAATACAGGAACTGATGCAGTGAGTGGTGTTTACAGTGAATGTCCCTTTACAGTAGATGACATGTTTTGTGCCATCTCAGCAGCCCTGATATCATATGTCAGCATGTGTCTGTGTCACATGCTGATGTACAGCACAAAACTGGTTTAGCCAGACATCATTTGGAAAGATGCCCTGCCACTATTAAAATACTCGGTTCTTAGTAATATAGTATCTAGTAACTGGCATGTCCTATGCATTCTAGAAATATGGGGGAGGCAATGTCCCAGTTATCATGGGTGCTAGCTTAATGTTTAAGAAGAACTGACTATGCACCTTGGAATGGAAAAACTACGCGAACAAGGGAATATATACTACTTCCAAGACTGTGGTATCTCACCGTATTGTCACCTAATCCAAAATACAAAAACCTTGGTGTTAGTATATATTTAAGTACTAACAATATGGGGAAGACATGGGTGCAGGACAGTAACCCCCTGTAAAATGTTTGCAATGATTAGAGACAAGTTCCACGGATGATTTTTATTCTACTTGAACTGCAGTTCATGTTTTAAAGTTTTCGGACTCCCAAAACTGCATGTTTCATTAAGTAATCATTATTACAAGATGCCATGGATTTCTGTAGCTATAGTACAATGTTCTCACAAAATGAAGGATTTTGTACCATGCTTCCCAAAATTTCAGTATTTTCAGCACTCCAAGCATAGCTTACAGCACAGAGGCATAGCTACCTCAACAAGCACCCTGTGTTGGTCCCATAAATAAGACCCCACCCTTCAGGTCTTCAAGTGAAGAACAACAAAAAATATATATATATATGATTTCTGTGTAAGTGGGCTGGACTACTCACCCCTTTCAGCCATGACCTGGATACAAAGAAACTAAGTGACAATATAAAATGCATACACATAAGTATTTTTACAGAAGATATAACTAATTCAGTAAAAAGTGGCACACTATATGCACTATATATGACAGAGTTAATAAACTAAGGTATTCCTCTCTACTGTGGTGTAATTACATACACAGTTTGGTAAAAAATGTTGATTCAAATTTGAAGTATTTTTTTGTTGTTATAACTGCTGCTTGTAGACAGAATAAATGGAGAAAACCCAGCAAACAAAGGATGAAATTCCACCTTGGTTCAAACAAATCACAAATGTAAGCAGCAAAAAAAAAAAAAAAAAAAAAAAAACAACCAGGACCAAGACAGCTAAAACCATAAATTTAATTGTAAAACATAAAAATTAAGTGCTTTCGGACAATTCCTTCATCAGATCAATGAACAAAGTGTGTTTAATTGTTTTAAGTAACAATTGACCAATAACAGACTCAAAACTACACCACACCTCTTTCCTTTTTTTTTCAGAGCTCTTGCTTATAGCAAGTTAACCATTTCAGTGCCTGAGCTTGCGTTCTCTCAAAATGGATTTAAGAGGAAGATATCAGCTTTATCAGCTTGTAAATCTGCTATCCAATGGCCTGCTGCCACTTATGTTCGATTGTGTATATCACCCCCTCTTTTATCTGGTTCACATAACTGTAGTACCATGAAAGTAAAGCTATGTTCAGGTTTATTTAACTTGTGCTGATATAAAACACTGGTATTTTTACTAAGTCTAATGTCACTTAAGTGCTGCAGTATATGGTCTTTTACCCTTCTGTTCATTTTACCCACATAAAACGAAGTACAGGATCCACATTTGGCAAGATATATCACATTACAAGAGCAACGATCAGCATAGGCATTAGGTTGGTATCTTGCCCCTGTAATCAGGTGTATGAAAGTGTTGTTTTTAGATATTTCTTTACAAGCCTTGCATCGTCGGCAACAATAAATCCCAATCCTTTTACTAGCAGGCAGCTTTGTATTGAAGCTGGTAGTTGTTTTGTGTAAAAGTTGCTTAAAATTTGTGTTCCTTTTATACAAAAACTTAGGAAAGTTGCCCACTATCAACCTAAGTTCATCATTGCTGGCTACAACTTTCCAGTTATTTCTCACAATATTGCAGATGCCTTTTATATCACTGCTGTGTTTCACTGGCACTGTAACATTCAGCCACTTGTTTTCATTGCTCACTTTTCCCATGCCACGCCTTTATTACTAAACCATGCCTTGCCTTGTGTTCTCCTCATCTTTCTGACATCACATACAATGCCACTTACTAACTGTTATTACAGCCATGTTGTTTAAAGTTGTCAGATAACAATTCTAACTCACTGTGAAGTTGTGAATCATCAGTAATTAGACAGGATGTTCTCAGTGCTTGTCCTTTATGATATTAGAGAACGTATGTTGCGGATGCATGCTGTCGTAACTAAGCAATGTATTCTTCCAACATGTTGTCCTGTATAGTACGGTCCCCATCTCACCATTCTTATCTAAAAAACCTGAACATCCAGAAATTCAATCTTCTTAGCTGAGTAATTCAGGGTAAAGCATCGTAAATGGGTGGTGCTTTCCAAATATGAGACAAACTGTCTAAGTTCCTTTACATCACCTTTCCAAAGAAAAAAGACATCATCCACAAACCTATGGTAGAAGATGATCTTCTCTGTGTATAAATTCTTGGTAATAAAAATATGTTCTTCATACCAAAGCCCAAGTAATATGTTTGTATAAGAACTGGCGCAGGGTATTCTCATGGCAACACCCCACTGCTGCCAGTAAATCTTCTCCTGAAACATAACAAAGTTATTTTCCAGAACCAATTGTAGTACCAGACAGATTCTATGTATCATACTGTCATCATGGATGTTGTGCTTACTCAAGAAATGTTTAACCGCTTGTAACCATGTGCATTAGGAATAACGGTAAACAAGTTGTTGATGTCAAGGGTTACAAATAAAAAAATAGCTGTAGCCCTGTTTTCATCCATAGACTCAAATAGCGCATTCAAAAATTGAAGTGTATCTTTAAGCACAGCTGGTGCTTTGCATAGAGATGGTTTCAATTGTTTCTCTACCCATATTGCCATTGGCTTGGTAGACCACCCTCTACCTGCCACTATTGGTATCAATGTGGGATTGTGTTGATCCTTGTGTATCTTCGGTAGTCCATTAATGACAGGAATCACTAGATGTTCAACTAATACTGATGCAACTCGTTGGTAATGATGCTTTGGCCAGTATCACAGAGCATGAACATTTTGCGTCCTTAAAAAGGGTTTCTCTACACAATTTTTTGAAAGTCTTTAAAGTTTGATAGCTCCTTCACATGACATGTAAATTCAAAGAGAATGCCTTATTTTGTAGAATGATTTATTACCTATGGATTGCTTGAATCTTTGCCCGAGGAATGGGGAGTGTAAGACTGCCATCCTGGCTGTATCTAAGTGAGTAATTTGGGTCTTTCAGAGTGAGTTTTCTTTTCAGAGGTGGGTAGTAACCCATGACCAGAATTTTGAAAACTAGAGTCCCTCATAACAGATTAGACCTGCTTGTTTTTTAGAGCCAGTGGACTGGCTGAAGTAACTGACCATGACTGCAAGGAGAAATATTAACAGCCTCAGATGATATTACTCTAATGGCTGAAAATGAGGAAGAACTGAAGAGCCTGTTGATGAAGAGGGCAAAACCTGACTCACTGTTCAACATAAAAAAAAAATCTGGAATCTAAAATTATGCCATCTTGCCTTATCAGTTTATGCAAATAGATGGAGATGAAGTGAAGTCAGTGACATCTTTTATTTTCCTGGAGCCAAAAGATCTCTGTAGTTGGTGACTGCTGTCATGCAATTAAAAGATGACTGTTTTTTGGAAGGAAAGGTAATACAAATGTGGATAAGATTTTAACTCATTAAAGCCTTGGATTAGTTCTATTATGAAAGCAAATACACCAGATAATTACAACATAGACAGCACATCCCTATGAGCACACTGACTGGTATGTGACCTATCTACTCAGGTAGGTGGTATGCAGAACATCCATCAGAATGTGCCCACAGTGGTGACCACTTCCTTGTATATAGCACACGCCCTGACTATGTGTGGGGACATCCACATCAAAGGGCATTATAGTTCCATTATTCTTATCCCTCAGCACACCAATAATTGAGAACAATGCACCCTTTTGCATATACCTCCCAACACATCTTCCAGAGATGGGTTACTCAAGTGTGCAACCTTTGCAACAGTGAACTCCCAAACATTGTATTGGTCATACCAAAGTATTCTTTTTGGTGCATAAACATTAGGGTATGATGGTGCAGACATCCCTGCTAGGTGTTATACAAGATGCATGTGTCCTACACGCTCCTGTGATGCACACAGTAAATATGTAGCTGATTGACAACATTGATGGCATTGGTTGCATTCCTGAAAGTGTGAATTATGGCATATATATATATATGCCATGCACACCTGTCATCTAGCCAGGATTGCTCATAAATTAAAATACAGGTGTAACAGTGTCCCTCTTAACACCTCCGGCAGATGTTAACTTTGGAGGAACATCTGCTTGATTCCCCTCAGATATTGTTGACAAATCATAATAGTTGTATAAGTGTGTTCTTGCAGAACCATCTATGATCACTCACAATCACATATCTTATGTTAAAGACATTGAGATTACTGGTGGTATTATTCTGATATTTTTCATGATTGTGCTTGCTTCTGTCTACTGTTGTCCATGAACCTGATACTATGTGTCATCATGTATGCCCTTCATATGACAAGGTCCCAAGAAAGCTGATCTGGGCAGTACTGTGGTGGTTTGAAGTCCCAGAAGCATTGGTAGAATTAGTGCAGGCTATGTACAAGGACCCGATGACTCAAGTATGAACAGTGTTCAGCCTCACAGAGGGATTCCCAATGGGAGAGGGTATACATCAGGGTTCACCTCTGAGCCCACTGCTGTTCATACTAGTAATGGACTATATTAGCAAACAGGTTGGAGGGAATGGATCAACAAAACTGCTGTATGCAGACGATGTGGTAGTACAGGCAGACTCTGACCTAGATCTTCAGCAAAAGATGAGAGAATGGAATGCAAATCTGAAGGCACAAGGGATGAAACTAAGCACAGATAAGACTGCGGTAATGGCAGCAAATTGGTGAAATCAGAAGA
>NC_056732.1:773015712-773085405 GCF_019279795.1 Protopterus annectens
CCATTAGAACAGATTTGCATGAAGGTAAACTACACACAAACGTGACAGGCAAAGCTCACCTTTTTTATCCTTGTTAGCAGTGTTTATTAGGTTTCAGCCTTAAAAGACAAATCTGTGACTTGAACCATGATCTACAGATAAAGATATAATGTGGGGCTCATCTTCTTTAGCAGGTGTGCTACACACAGACATGATTTACAAGTTGATATAGTCTTTATCGTAGAAGTACATTATATGAAATTTGTTTGATTTATTCATTTTACTGTGTTTGTGTTAAGCCACGTGCCTCGCAAATAGTAATATTAAAAAACACCATAAACATCATCAAAAAATAAATTGTATTACACATTAATGATTTTTACACAAAACTAGATTTGAACTATCACAGCAATGAGCCTACAAAACACAATTAGGGTATCGTATCCCTCTTTGCCACAGAAACACCTTTGCAGCAGCATTGCAAATCATTGCGCATGCAAGCAAGTCCCATTTCATCTACAGTATTACCAAGACATATAACACTTATACATTTTCAGTTGTTTGTACATATGTTAATTACATATTTAGTGCAATGACTGATCACACAACCATTTATGAGTACTGTTTGCAGCAATGCAGGTCTGTTTTCTCTTTGCATTGTGTTTATTCTTCTCATATCTGAACAGTGAACTCAGAGATGCAGACTGTATGGCATTTTGTATCACTGTCCTTAAAATTTATGAGAATATTAAATGACAATAAGATACAGTTTTCAGGAAAAGCAGGGAGTTTGGATATTAGTGAACAGAAACTGAGAAATGTGTGCTGCTGACTTCCATTTAAAAACCTTGATACAATTGCTTCTACACTTTTTAAGGGTATCCTGGCTGACACACCCACTGCAGGTAAGGGAGTCTGAATTGTGTATTTCTTCTCCCTCCGACTAACCATTCACAGTTGCAATCCATTAGCAACAGACACTAAGGCAGTGCCTACACTATGTTTACATCTGTTACACAAATACAAAAGTTTGAGATTCAGCAATTCTAATGAGTTCACACCTCATTTGCATCTTTACTGTGCTCAGAGGCATCACAACTCAGTTACTTCTTCAGTGTGCTCAGAGGTATGAGTCTACACCATAACAAGGTAACTGTGTAGCTAGGGAACTTGAAGGTAAGAGGAGCTGCATATCTGTAGAGTACAGAGGATTGACTTTCCTTTAGATTTTATCAGAACAGAAGGCTTCTGATGTTGCTAAGGTATGATTGTATTTTTTAGGTACATGCTAGATTTGTTCACACGTTATGATGAGAACTGTTATTTATATGCATCAAGGGATTAAACTATCTGTATGCACTTCTTCTACTTCACTCTTGGCATAGGCATTTTTGCCATGCATTATCTTTCACAGATACACAGTCTTATTAAAAATGCCATTACAAGTTTTATTGCTAAATCTGATTACCGCACATTCATTTCTTTCTTATTCTATGGCATTGTAAATTACTATATTGTCAGTGACACAGGGGTGTAATGCTTCTAAGATGGCGCATAGACACCACCTGGGCAGTGCTGGCATAGTGAGAGATGTCTCCTAACAGGTGAATTATATTTATTCCTTGGATTCTATAAACTGTCATTTTCCTTTTTTGGGGGGGGGGGGGCAAGTACTATTTCTGTGTGTTTTCTCATCACCTGTTGGGTTTCAAGAGTTTTACTTTTGCAATTGTGTAGTCATCCTGGTATTTCCATGTGTGTATGGCACAATTGTATGCAGTCAGTGGAAAGTTGTAGCATAGCATTCAGGAATTGATCTAGGATCCTGCATGCTGATGCCTGTGATATCCCCAGCATTTGCTCTGTTGGCCTCTGAGAGGTTCTTGTAGCTAGAACTGTAAGTGCTACACATACCTTACCTTCCACGGGTATTGGTTCCCTTTGGTTAGCCCTTGTTATCAGTTGTGGATGACAGAGGTTGCAGAGTTCCTGTAGTATGTCTTTCTCCTCTTGTAGCACTCTACACAATTTCCAAATCATGCAGACTTTGGTAAGCTAACAGGGGTCTAAATACCCTTTTCTTTCCTTGACAGGGTCTACTTGCAACAGCAGCAGCACAGACTTGTGACTGTTGCACATATATGTGCGTAACAGCAATTGCAACCCCTAACAGTGTTTCTGTGTAGAGTAACTTCCATGGCTGTATTCCAGTAGGTTTTGGAATTTGCAGGGAAACTGACATACAAATGCATATAAAAATATATGTAAAAAGAGTAAATAAACCAGAAATGCAAAAATAACATACCTATATTCCAAGCCAATATATACAAATACAAAAACACAAAAATCAATGTGCCGATTTTCTGTCTTTCAAAAAGGGCTTGAGGGACACTGCTTCATTCAAGCCATGCTATTTATCCAGTTGAAGTAAAACTATCCATCTCTGTGGCTTTTTCTAGATAGTTTTACTTCAAGTGGATAAACAGCATGGCTTAAATGAAGCAGTGCCCCTCAAGCCCTTTTTGAGAGATAAGAAATCGGTACATTGACTTTTGTGTTTTTGTATTTGTATATTGGCTTGGAATATAGGTATGTTATTTTTGCATTTCTGGTTTATTTACTCTTTATACATATATTTTTATATGCATTTGTATAAGTTATGTGGTAGTATATTTACATATTTTGTTTATAGGGCCATGTGAGGTATTCGTTCTTTTGACCTTGCAGCATGGGTCTACTTCTGCTTGTACTTGTGATATCACACATCTTTGAGTGCATCAGGGATTAGATTTATGTGTAGGTTTTTCTTTATTTAACTCTGCAGAGCCCTTTAGCTATGCATTTTCCTGAGGAGTCTGAATTTTCTTTTTAGGTCCATTCTTTTTAGAGTAAGGCATACATTACATTTTTGTGATTTAGTAGTAAGGGGATTATGTTACATTTTAATTCACTCTAGGAGTGACTGACTGGTTTGTTGGTTGCTCAGCAATGCATAAATGAGAATGCATTCTACTATTCAAAGCTTTTTAATTATGGGTTTTCCATAGGAGCTGGATATATTTTTGTTTGTTCTTTAGAGTAGGGCATATATTAAATATTTTTGTTATTTGGAAGTAAAGGAATATGTTTTATTTTAATTTATTTTATGTTGCACACATTATTGTTCTTTACATTGAACAACTGACTGGTTTGTTGGTTGCTTTACGATGCATTAATGACAGTGTCCTCTCGCGAGATTAGGCATTGCTGAATGTGTGTGCTTTCAAGAAACGTTGGTATATATGTTTATTTTTATTTAATCTGCAGAGATGTATATTTAAATGTTTCTGGATGAATGGATTTATATCATTCTTTTGATGTAAATATAGGTTTGTTTGCCTCAATCGCACACTTTTTTTTAGTCATGCCTGAAGTTGGGGTTATACACACACGGATCATTGTTTTTGCTTTTAGGTTGTTGGATCCTGTATTTTATTTGCAGAGGGTTAATTAGTGTGATTTGTCAATTGATTATCTTGCCAGGATTGGGTGGAGTGTTTTTTTAAAAGTAAAGATGAGGATCTCTTACTGCATGTCTGAAGAAGCATGTTTGATCCACATGAAAGCGCTCACTATCCTTTTATTTGTTTCATTCATTTATTTAATAAAATGTTTATGATTTTATGCCATGCTTGTTGCTTGCCTGTTTTAAGAACTCGATTTACTTCATTAGATTGGGAGCTTGACTTTGCCTAGTGCATTGGATTTATTATAGTACATTTGATATTAATCACAGCATAAACATCCATGCAGTGTTAACCAGGACAGTACGACCTCACTCATTCTGACCCAGTAAGTACCATCCAACCTCCACTCACTTACTTTACTTATGAAGCAGCGACCCATCACTCACTTTATTTACCACTTATTGAATTAAAACATCCAACCAAATAAGCAGCATTCTTACCTCCACTTGCTTATTTTACTTATCAAGAAGGATCCAACTGCTCACTTTCCATTCCCAGCTCATTGAAATGTGCGTCCAACACCAGAAGGGGAACAGAAGAGGGCAAGCCTGCCCCTCTTCTCTGCTCACCAGCCTGACCAGGCTGTTCCCCCTCTCCCCTATCAAACTTCCAACAACTTACCAGATCACTAGAGGGCATTAAGCCAAACATCATTTGGTGTACTCCATCCTCTCTAACCAACCTGGATCCATGTCATCACCTCCCAAAGCCCTATCAAACAAATAGCCAAAGTAGCCAATTGACTAAATGGCTGAAAATAAACTAATGCTCCCTCTCCAATGCTAAAGTAATAACCATAACCTGGTATAACCTCTGTATATTAACTAAATTTTGACTTATGCTAACCACCAATAGTAGCATTGCAATGATTCCCAGGTCATTACCCACCAAATGTACCACCACAACACTAAACCCAATGTCACGTGAAGCCATGCAAGGACAACTGCATACTATTATGCCTAACTGCAGTCCTGTTTAACCACCCAATGTATCTAATAATGACCAAAATGAGATTTCCTTTCAAAAATCAATTTAATAGGAATCCAGCCATGACACTATCTATTATAAGCAAGAAAACATTTAATGACCACAAACCACCCTCTGAATGATTTCAATACATCCATAAAATAAATGTCACAAGAAATGTAGGCCAACAAACCTCCATTTACCAACACCAACCCTTGCAACAAAATCTATCATGTCGATAGCCAATGTCTGTCAATCTTCACACTATTAAACCTACTCCAACCCTTCCAACCAATGAACCACCCACCCATATTTTATAAGTTTGCATGGCCTTGTCACTGACGCAGCTATACTAGTTGCAGCTAAATCCTCCTTGACCAACTGAACTGCCTTACTTTGTCCCCAAGCCTAACAAATAACTAAATCTTTCCACCAAACTCCTTCCCACAAGCAGCTGCAACACAAATTTAACCAGTCCATTAATTCCCTACCATAGGCCTTCCTTATAAAAGGTGCCCTAAATGCCCACAGCAAGCCTTTAATCCTAATGTCATCTGACACACCTTGTCTAGCAGCATTAACACAACCCTTACCAGTGACATATTAAACAGATGAAAGTGAACCCTAATCCCCAACAACTCCCACTAAACTTCCTATGCCAGATTAAGTTGAAACTCCAAATACTCAATATCTCCCAATCGTCCTTCCTTCCTGCCATCCAACAAGCCACAAACCAACTCCTCCAAATCACGCCCCCCAACCCAACACCTCCTGCCACATTTGCAAACAAATACAAATCACAATTAGCAGGCCTATTTGTTAACCAATAGGCCATCCCACCAAAATGCTCCAAAGGCACCACAATGGTAAAAACAAGGCACCAACTTATTAGCCCTCACCCAAGCATGATGCAAGTAAACTGGCCAACATGCAAATTCAGGAGAACATCCTTAATCCGGTGCTTGTCCTCGGCTTTCCCTCAACACTTTCCTTTCCATTTGTTACCTTTGATCTGGTAAGGAATTACAACATAGCCTACATCTGCACAGAATTACAAAACAATGCCTTACCTAAGCCTTCTAGGTTTTGCGTAGCCAGCAAAGTAGCCAGTTCCTCACATGTCCCCCTAAAACACCCGCATACCTACAATGCTACATCAAACACTACCTACTCAAATCATACATATACCAAACCACCTCCTATCAACCCAAGGCTTGAGTCAAATGGTACACGTGGTACTCGCTCTAAAGACCTTAACCTGATATGTGACAGTAGTAGAACCTGCTTGAAGAGCAGAGTTGTCTCCTAGAGGTTACCACACCTTTAAAACAAACTCCCACTTCATGTCAACAGAACACTTCATTGGCCCACTTCAAACACAGTTTGAAAATCTGGATGGGCAACCAAAAATTCACCTCAGAGGTTCTACATATATCCTCTTGGACAAGAGCAATAGGTGCTGCACGTAGAAATAAGGGTTTAACTTGGAGAGCTTGTAAGAGCCCTAGAGCCAGTAGCCTAATAACTTCCTATAATCCTATGATTGCTGTGACTCCACCCAACCTGTGAAAACCACAGACTCCCCACTAAAAAATCCCCAACCTTGCTTTACCCTACCCCCAACATACCTCCTCCTCATTTGCCTCCACACTACCCCAAAACTGCAGCAACTCTGACGTGCCTTAATGTGCACTGAATAAAGTAAGCTTACCTACAACCTCATTGTGCATCACTGCAGCAGCCAAAACATCCACCTACACAGAATCCATCACCTTTCAAAACAACTTCCTTCAGGCCACTGACTGTTCATCAGGTCACTGATTGATGCTCACTATGTGATCTTTGACATGGAAGGAGAACTAATCAGGGTAAAGAAAATTTAAATTTCACCAATAATCACCACAGATCTCCATACCAGGATCCAATGAAGGCAGTCCCACAGCTTGATGTAAAGGCCAATATGAAAAAACTTATTTAGATCCACAGAGAAACTTTTCAGTCCACAAAACACGAACTCGAATGCTGTATAATTGTAAAAACTTTTATTGACAGCACAGCACAGCACGACAATGTTCAATGTTCAAAATGTTCCAAGCAGAATGCAAGCAAAAAGATTTAGCACTTTCATTTCCAAAACAGGAAACTTCATCAGAATAATACGTGTATTCCTGCTTGCTATTTTATGCAACTTCTGAACTCAATTAATCAATTATTCAATTGGCTTTTAGTGTCTTGGTTAAAGTTAAAATACAATTTAAAGCACCAAAAGCAAGACAAAGGACTTTTTAGGTCATTTGAATCCATGTACAAAAGACTTCTTTTAACAGGACTTCATATAAAGTCATTATAATAGTCAATATAACACAAGAAAATTAATATTGTATTTGATAATATGGTTTCCATAAGTATGTTGGTTACAAGCAAATAAAGTGAAATATACCTGTATATACGAAAAAATCTGTATTATTATGATTAATAAATTGTAAGTAAATTCTAGTAGTGAATACAACTGTACATGTAAATATAAATGTAATCAGTATAATAAATATATAAATATATAAATAAGTATAAATATGTAGATTTATGAATAATAATAAATAGACATAAAACATATAAAACATAAATATACCATAAATATACCATAAGTATACCATAAAAATGCCGCAGTATATAAAAGAAAATTTTAACCATTCCATATCTCTGCTAATACTGCAGATTACAGAGCCTGTGACAGCATCCATGTTAAAGGAGAAGGTTTAACTGGCATAACTCCCCCAGCCTTACCAGACTTAACAGCAGGTTTCAGATGAGAATCGTGCACATAGTGCATGTACTAGTGGCATCAATCATTTGCCTGAAAACCACCATTTTTTGTGTAAACTGGCCCAAACATAAATAAACTGTTCCTCCTACAGCCCATTTGCTCCTCCTGAAGTATTGCCATTATTTATTAAGTTTAATACAGTACCATGTCTCCAAAAGTACCAGTTTTATGGGGGATTAAAAGGGGCAGAGCTAATATTTTTGGACTGCAATTTATGTTGAAATCAGGAACTTTGACAATCAGAACAGTCGAGAGGTATGCACTGCAATTTTAACACCACCCTTGTGGCTGCGAGGCTACAGAAGTGCCCTTTCCGAAAACCATATAACAAAATAGTATATAATTATTTCCTTCTGAATAACTATGCAGAAATCTGCATTAATTTCCATACCACTAAGTCAATAGCAAAGGATTTTAACATGAACAGTGCATTTGCACATCCGCACTACCCCTCGTAACAGTTTTGCGCCACACTGCACATGAGTGGCTAGTGACTAATACTGGATCATTCATAGCCTGAAAAAAGATATTCAAGGTTCAGCTGGAACAACACTGGCATCATTAAAGCCATGGAATAATACCACCACCACCAATGAATCACATAGCTGAAGTACAGCCCAACTGAAACAACTACACTAAAACCAATTATCAAAAAGTCTAAATGAATGTCACAATTCAACACGCTGAAGTTCAGCTCCCTCTTAATGACTCATCTGTACTATTCTTTCTGTTTGCTTGAAATGGCCTGGGATAGGATTCTCATTTAAAATGAAGTTATTCACTCAACCATACCTCTCCTTAAAGCAAAAAATCTCTTTCTGCATATGATTTTATTAAGTCAAATAAAGATGATTTGCAATGCAAACAAAGACACACTGGACAGATGAGATATACTGTTCTTCAGCACCTAGGAATTAGTCCCAAGTGGCTGGAAGTACTTGTGGCATACTAGCAGGGTTTGCCTAGTGAGTTATGACACAACTAACAAGCCTTACTGTATTTGTACTCCAAATCAGTGACTGAAATAGTATTAGTGCAATCATCTGGGCTGAGTGCATTACTCACACTGTTTAAAATCAAGGATACCATGAAAATAATCAAAGACAAAGCCTCTAAAACAAAACAGAAGCTCTTCTTATTTACATAATGCAGAAGAAAAGACCTAAAATAAGGACAGACTTTAAATGGTACTCTTAAAAACTGAAAAATTGCTAAACAGGATCTGTCCAGCATGCATCCCCTGAGGATATGATGAATGAAACTAACCTTATTTAGTTACTGCAATCCTCAGATCATCCAACAAATTTGCTGAAAAACACAGATTTGAGGAACAGACCAAAAGTACGAAGCAAAATCTGAACATTTACGAGCTATAACTCAAACCCATTTTCCGCCATATTTACCGTACCACACAGGCACAAAAGACAACTGTGACTATGCACAGCTTGCAGCCCATGCCATGAATTTTAAAATCATCACCCTCCCCCACATCCATTAACGCCACCCATGATCATACCTCTCAAATCACAAGATTTGGACAAAACCCAAGTAATGGGAGAACAAAGGCACACAACCAGGGACATGCTCTAAACATTTCTCCCATAAACTTAGAAAGTTGCTTAAACAGTATTTCTAGCATCTGACATTCTTGAAAAGAGGTTGATAGGCATGGCCACCCATCTGCTCACTCATCACACTGTCCCCACAAAGCACTACACACTTGATGCTGAAAGTTTAAGAGAAAAGACTCATGGACAAAAAGAAAAGCCACCCACCCGGGACTGTGCACTGCCGTACAATGTGTTCAAGTCACTGCTCTCCAGTGCACTTCACCACAAGGACTATTTTTAGAAATATTCTCCACCCTGAGTCCCAAAGCCCATGGTCCTCACAGTTGAAATCTATATGGCATTTCCTTTTTTATTTTTTTTCACCAAAAAAGCACTAACCTACACCGTGCATGTATGGTGACCAACTGTCAACCAAGTATGCCTCATGCATACGGAGCACCCAAAATGCCCACGAAATGGCCTGCAGGCAGCAAGGACAGTGATGTATAGCTCCCAACCACTGAGACCACCATGCCTCCCCATAAGGACAGCCACACAACTGAGCTGTAAAGAAACCCACACACCTCCTACAAATGAACTCTGTACTCCGGCCTTGCAACATGCAGATCACTTTCACCACATGCTTCCGGCCCATAACTCTCGACCTCTTAAGAGCTAGAAATCTAGACAAAGCCATGAATAAAAGTGGAAAAAAGGCCCAAAATAGGGACCATTTTAAATAGCAATCTTATAAATTTAGTAAGTTGCTGGAATAACGAATTTTGCATTAGCATGAATTTCCTGCAAGATACTATTTTAAAAAATGAAATGATTAGTAAGTAACTTGCCAGAAATCACAATATTATAAAAACAGTCTAAAATTATAAGGCAAAAATCTGGACCTTAGGCTAAAATATGGACAGTTGAGAGGTATGCTCCAGCCTAAGCCACACCAGCTACAACCACACAAAATGGACTCAAATTTTAAGGCAAAAATTGAGAGGTATGCTCTAACCCCAAGATCCACCAACTACAGCCACAAAGCAGGTTCCACATGACTCAGACCATCCTGCCCCACTCCTCCCCACCTATACTATAATATTAATATGCCAAAGCTAAAACAAACAAGTAACCATTACTCACCTCCACTACCTTCCCACTATTATTAAACCAAGGTCTACCTCACACCAGGGTACCAACAGGTTGTCTTGGATTTAAACCTCCCATCTAGCAAGTTCACACCAAAATCTGATTCCTTACCCAGTTACACTTGCATAAACCCCTTAACCCCCTCCCTATCCTTACATAATTTCCTCCCAACCATCTCTCATTCCCATTTAACCCTTTCATACCCCCTACCTTCTTAATTCCCACTACTATAGTTATTTAACCCCCTCTGAAGATGTCGCTGTACAAATTGGTTTGTTACCAAACCTCATTTACATTTGAATTTCAGACTTTCAAATACTTCAGACAATGCATGCTAACATTATTTCTGTTATTACAGTAACTTTTTGTTTATAAGAGCAATGTTTAAAATCTGTCCCTATTTTTAAGTCTTTGCCTACAATATTTTAGGCTTTATCCAGATTTCTTGAGCTAAGAGGTTGGAATGCATGCATACCTCTTTGTAAATGACTAGTATCCACTATTCGATCAGTCTCTCTCTCTCTCTCTCTCTCTCTCTCTCTCTCTCTCTCTCTCCCCTCTTTCTCACACACAAACTCTCTCTCTCTTTCACACACACACACACACACACACACACACACACACACACACACACACACACACACACACACACACACACACACACACACACACACACACTTTTGTATTTTTTTATGTATCCATTTGTTTTAATTTTGCACTCGCTCAACAGCAAAAGTGCTTCTTAGTGAGTGTAAGATTCCCCCGGATTCAGCAAGCAGCCGTGCAGGAATAAGTTATTCCTGCATGGCAGGGACTGTTCCTGTTCAGCATGGCAGTGCACCATGCATATGTATCAAGGCGCGCTGCCATGCTGTAAAACAGACATGGTTCCATGTACGAGCACAGGGGGTGTGTCTGAGAGCAAAGCTCTCACAATACACATGCCCCCTGCACTCCAGAATTGCTGTTTGGCAATTTAAAATGAGCGAGAATGCTCGTAACACCACCAAGCCATCAGGATAAGAAATCTGGACAAAGCCATAAGGGGCAATCATCCCTATCAAGCCAAAAGTTGATAGAATAACAGATTTAGCATAAGCACATAGCACACACCTCCCAACCCATCAGAGTAAGGAATGTGGACAAAGCCATAAGGGACAATTGTCCCTACAAAGCAGAAAGTTGATAGAATAACAGGTTCAGCATTAGCATGGATATTCTGAAGGGTTCATATAAAAAAACACAACAAATATATATATTTTTTTTATATATGCAATAAAGTTTAAGCGTAGCTGTGCGGTTTGGCTATTGCTTAGCTATGCTTAGCCCAGCTGAAATGGCACGATAAGTTAAAAAGCAATAGACAACCAGCATACACATAAGTGCAATAGTGCAGTGGTTAGAGTGTATGCCTTGTATGTAGTCATTCATGGTTTAAGCCTCACCAAAGCCATTTCCATTTTGTATGTGTAAACATTAAAATTTTAATTTTTTGCATATTTATGTAAGAACTAACTGATTTTTCTCAACCAGAGTAGTGTATTAGGCTCAGATGTGAGGTGCCAGCATAATAAAGTAGTGAAACCCCCATATAAACAGAAGTGCCCCATACAGTATAGTCACACAAGAATAAATTAATCACAGCACATTGGGGGATGTCAGGGAAAGAAAATTAATCTATGTTTATGTAATGAATGATGAATAAATCCCATACAGGTGGTAGACCAATACAATAAAACATAAGCAATCCTAAGCATTCCACAGCTATGTTGATCAGGTGTAAACATTGTATACATATGAATACTAAGCAATGGATAGCCCAGCTAAGTGGATTTACCCATTGGTAAGTAATGCTGAACCTGCCCCTTTAAGCACTGCCAACTTTAGCTAAGCAGGTTTGCCCGTAGCTTAGCTTAGCTCAGCATTTTCAAAACCATCCAATTATGGCAAAGGGTAGGAAATTGGCCATATTTAAACCTCACAGGCAGGAATACAGCTCATAACTGCTTGTAGCTCTCCACTGTAGGCAGTATGTCAGGTGCTAGAGAGGGCATGCTCTTCCAGGTGCATCGCTGGGCCATGCAGGAGTCCAAGGTGATGGTAGGACTACTGGTAAAAAACATGACATGAGACTGCTGCAGGAGCAGTACCAGGGCTCCCAATATAAAGCAGAAGTCTGGGAAAGTCTTGCCTGTGATCTCACCAGTGCCACTGGTATCCCTCGGACTGGTGAGCAGGTCTGGCACCACTATGCCAACTTGAAATGGAGGAAGAGGGAGCTCTTGGAACAGTGGGTCCAAGAAGCAAGAGACAAAGGAGACGTTCCAGCAGCGCGTAAGTATTCATAGCAATAATTGTTTATCAAAGTCCACCATGTGTATGTGATGGATAGGTATGCATAAATGTTTCTCATTTTAATTACAGCTGCAGCTGAGCAGGCTGTGAACCAGGAAGCCCATTCCAGCAGGTTGCAAAGGCTGCATTGCTAGGCTGGTGAGTAACAATCCTTCTTGTAGTAGTCATACAAAATAAATATAAAGGAGCAAAATGTCATCTGGCACTATAGAAAATGTGTATGGTTTCCACTGAATAAACCAGTCAATATGACAGTAATAGTCCCATATAAGTCATATTTAAATAAAGAAGAAGAACACCTGGCCACAGGGTAAGGATCCACAAATGATCTCCACTCAATTCTTAAAACACTGACATCAAGACATAAAACACAATGTGAACACAGTAGAGTTAAGCGCTTTCACCCAGACCAAATACCAGGCTTCCTCAGAACCCATAACGTGTTTAATCACCTTAAATAACATAATTACAACATGTGGCAGCTCTTCCCCGCCAAAAAATTAAATACATACACCCCTATTTTTTTAAAAATAATACAAGTAAAAACTTGTTGCATTTGTTGTTAAAAGAATAAAAATCAGTGCAATAAATACAATACTGTTCATACTCACAACTGTGCAAATAAAATGCATATGAGTATGTGAATATTCTGTATATTGTGTACACCAAAAACAATCAAAGTGATTACAGTTCATAATCTGGCAGCTCTTAATTTTAGGACACTGCCAATATTAATGTTATCATTGAGCCCCAGGGCTCTTCCAGCATCCAATCTGAGTTGCCAAAGCAGCTCCCTATACTCCAATCTGGATTCCCAGCTACCACCCCGGGGGTCCATACACACCTGTTCCAATACAAAAAACTTTATATCCATATTTTTACAGGTTTGAGAATGTTTGCAAAAGGCATTTGTATCTTTCCCTCTACTAACCTCATACATATGTTCGTAAATCCTCCTGTTCAAATGCCTTTCTGTTTTCCCTACATAAAAACTTGAGCACTTCGTACACGTGCCCAAATATACTATCCCCTTGGTCCTACAATTGAAGTATTGGGAAGCTTGAATGTTAAATCTCCTAGACAGAACATATAAGGAACCCTGGTTAAACATATAGCAGCATTGATGACAGGCCCCACACCTATAAGTGCCTTTCTTCATCCTACCCTGTCCACCTTGCACTCCTAACCCTCTCTCCATACGTTCCTTAAGATTCATGTCTCTCTTCCTAATGAAATGGGGATGGACAGGTAAAAGACTGGAAATTTCTTCATTCACCTTTAACACCGGCCAGTATTTTGTAATGATTCTTTCCACTTCAGGTGAAGTCAACGAAAAAGTGTGTAAAAAGGCACCTTCCTTTTTAGAAACCTTAAAAGAACATTTGTCCAACTCACATCTTTCATTACCTAGTAGTGGGAAAATTTCTTTATCTCTGTTCTCACTGACTTCCTTAGCTATATTCTCGATAAGTTTTTTTAGGATAACCCCTCTCCAGAAAAAGTGTTGTAATAAAATCCACTTCTTTCAAGAAATGTTCCCTTAAACTTGTCATTTTTGAGGCCCTAATCATCTGACCTTTCACTATTCCCCTTTTTTGATAAAAAGGATGTCCACTGTCAAAATGCAGATATGTATTGGAAAATGTCTTTTTCCTAAAAATTTTTGACTGAAAACAATCTTTCTCATAATCTTTATACAGTGTGAAGTCCAAATAATCTAAACTATCTTCCTTCATGTTCAAGGGGAAAGTCAAAAAATCTGTAGATTCATTGATGTAACTAAAAAATTGTTCTAATTTTTCTTTCAACCCTTTCCATAAACAAATGTTGTCTAAAAATCTAGTGTATTTAATAATATAATTTGTCCACTAAGTCTGTAATATGAATTTTCGTTCCCAAAAATATAATACACAATTAGCGTATAAGGGGGCACAAGGTGCCCCCATAGCTACTCCCTTCTTTTGATATTTAAATAAAAGTGTAACTGCCTGGCAATAAAGCTCTAAATCCTGGACTGGTTGTTTTCACTCTGGTATTGTATGGCCTCACATGTTGCATTCACCAAGATCTTGTATGTGAATACTACTGTTGTGTCAACTGCTTCTCACATTGTGCTACATAAAAAATATGTCTAGGAATGTTTGTAATTACAAGGTCAGATTGTACAACCAAGAGAGACTTAGACAGAAAACATGAACAGAAAAGACAGCACTTTTTAAATAGCTCACTCTGATGAAACACAAATTGTTGTACTTTTAGCACACACAGCCATGGTTTGAATCCCAAGAGTCGTAGCAAGCTGTATGCATAATCATACCTTTCAGCTGTACAGATTTCCGCAGAATGTCCAGATTTTTCCTTATATTTTTGACCTGTTCCTCTATTTTCCTGGCAAATCACTGTGATGATCTCAGGGTTGTAGTCATTAAATAATGACATAGATTTGAGTTTCAGACTTCAGATCCTTCAGAAAATGTATATTAAAGCAAATCTTGTTATTCTAGCAATGTTTTAAAAGTTTATACGAGCAATATTTAAAATATGTCCTTATTTGTACCTGCAGTTTGTCAAGCTTTGTACAGATTTTTTGCATTAAGAGGTTGAGAGGTATGTGCAGAATTATAACTAGGAATCTGGGAATATGTGCAGAAACAGTCAGGTAGTATTAACAAACATTCCCTCCACAGATCTACCAGGTAAGTAGAATGTAGCTATAAGACAGATGAAGTATACACTGTGTGCAAACATACCACTGCCCAAAGCAAGGCCATAGGGTACTGTAATAATACCTGTAGAGTAATGATAAGAGCAATGATCATTAAGGTTGTGAGCACTGCAAGGATATACAAGTTAATTAACATCTCTCTCTCCCACCACCATATCTGCAACAATAATCTAAACACACAAATCACTGGGTATGTTTTACACCAAACCTACTGTTGGGACATATGCTCTGTTGTTCAAAAATATTGCAATGTGCTTCTATCAATGTTCCATGTTTAAATATTATCATTGGTGGCCTGTTGCTATCAATGTAACCTGCATGCCATTGTAATGGCCACTGTGTTTCTATATATGCATGTGTTCTGTTTGCTATGCAACTATTCCAAATCTGTTGTTTTGGATTAATGGGAATATCTATGCATGCTGTTATAACTAATCCTGGAATGTGTTGACTATTACTAACCCATATATGTTCTAAAACTGTAACACCATAGTACATTTGGGAAGGGCAGTCCCAGTGGACCCACCTCTCCCACCACATCTGGCTGTGGCACTGGGCCCCAACATGTCTGGGACCCACCCCAGGACCTCCTCATCTGCTGGTCCTGCACCACCTTCGGGTGGAACCACCTCAGTGGATGGGGTAGTCCCCCACCTGGGAGTGGGCATGGACAGGATACTGTCACCCGAAGCCACATCCAGGGTTTGGTGTGTAGCAGCTCCGAAAGGGGTTTGGAGATCTGCTATGCCATCTTGAGGGCTGCATCCTGAAATTAGAGGGTCAGCCTGTCCCTCCTGCTCAGCCACCAGCACAGTCAAATTTGAGGCCATGAAGGTGCAGTGGTGACTGCCCATGGGTGGGGACTTCAGTCCCACTGTTTCCATTTGGGGGCTTATGGGCTTCTGATTTCCAAACACCCCTCCCCGTCCAAGGTGTTTACCACCCACGTGTCATATACAGCCCCTGTATGTTGTCTTGTCTGTCTTGTCTGTCTTCCTACCCAACCTACCTCCCCAAATATACCTACTATCCTTCCCCAACATCCCTATCTCACCTTAAAAAAAAAAGGGAAATCTGTTCCCAAAAAAAAATTTTGCCACATACATAGCTGTCCATTTTGCACAGGTGTCCACTGGACACGTAATCTGGTCTAATTGGCTTCACAACACATTATTGTTGTCCTCACCCCTCAGGGGTTTGAGTGTCCAAATATACCTTGAAATTCAGTACATATACGCAGCTGTTGCTGTAGAAGAAATGGAGAGCTATGGACCTTCCCTACACCCGTCCTGCACATCCTTAGCTACTTGCTCTGTTGTCTTTCCCTTTGCATGCCCCCTTTTTCACCACTTTCTTATCACCCCTTTTTTTCTTTTCTTTTAAAGAAATTAGTGTGAGGTAAGAGGGAGTAAGAACTTTTAAGCAGTAGTAAGCAGGATTAAGCCTGTTTGCGTGGCTCTAAGCAATGCCTACACAGATTGAGCACTTTTCAGGCTAACTGTCTGGAAAGCATATTTAACCAGAAGTTAGCATAGCTTACTGCCAAGCAAACCCATGCAAACTTGCTTACAACTGTTTAAAAGTCCCTCAGTCACTCTGTATCCAACAGCCCTTGTTCTACCCAGCAACAAAATAATCAGCCCTTGCAGGTCTTGAACCCAGGACCCTGCACACCATAGCAAGTTACCACTAAGCCCTCTGAGCTGCATATATGTGTGATGTTTTCTCAAACATGTCATGCAGCACAGTCATTCAACAGTAGGGAAAATGTATTTATAGAAGTATGTGTATGCATGTATAAATATATAAATACTTTTATATATATATATATATATATATATATATATATATATATATATATATATATATATATAAAGAGAGCATATATAGAGAAAGTGCACATAATATCAAACAGGCATTATTCCGACATTTTCCACCTTTTGAAATGGCCAGTGTCTTATTCTTTCCTATAAATGAGAATTATTGCATGAAACATACCCATACATAATGCAAAGGACATGACACCACATAGTGTGCATACATATAAATGTTTATTGTTGTACTATTTCACTTGTTTATGCCATTTCTTATAGATTTAGGTGTTTGAAATACATAATAACTGATTAATGCAAGTCTCAAAGAAAACATATGATGTAGTAATCTGCAAAAAAACATACTTTGCTGTCTAGGCTAAAGCCTTCAAGAAGTACAACAGTACAAAACACTCTTGCCTTGAAGACAAGACTCAATCAACATTTAATTACAGATGTAATTCAACAGCCTCCAATTACACTCTGTACTCAATCCCCTAGTGGGAAAAGTATCAATTGCCTCAATGTAAATGTATCCATTACATAACAATGCTTAACTTAAAACGTCACTATCACATTGACAAACAGAACTATGTGCAAGACAGTAAGCTCTAGCCCACCACTGTTCCCATGGTGAAATGTATGAAAATGTACAACCATATACCTTTGTGTTTCTTATTACTGATATTCCTCACATGTTGTAACAGCCTAGGTTAAAACCATTTAATACCCCTCCCCTATAAAATGTCTTATAAGGGCATATAACAGTGTTCTCTATACACTGACCTTCAGACTGTACATGGTCACACATGTTTTGTCCAGCTGTAGGCCTCATATATATGGACCCCACGCCACAACTTGTGTGGGAGTCCACAACATCACTGGAATAATAGCAGGAATGTCAGCACTAAATAATGATAGACCATACCTATCAACCTCTTACTGCATGACATCTGGACAAAGCCTGGTATATAAGTGGAGGACAGAGGCTGAAACACAGGGCCATATTTGAAATATTGCTGTTATACACTGTGAAAGTTGCTGGTGTTACAGGATTGGTTGCAACATACCCTTATTCAGGAATATGAAGTCAGGAAACACAAACGGATGTTGCCATGTACTGTAAGCAATCAATGTAGAAAATGCCACTGATATGTCTGGGACAAGACCTGTGTGGGGAACAGATAAAACATAACAGCCAATCCTCTGGCCATCATGTGGATAGGCCCACAGTATGCAGACAGAATGTATTCCATGCAAAACTATCATGTACACACAAGCCCTGTAAAACTAGCAGTATCAAATGCATATAACAGCAATATATACATATATATATATATATATATATATATATATATATATAAATATATATATATATATATATATATATATATGTGTGTGTGTGTATATATATATATATATATATATATATATATATATATATATATACATACACACACACACACACACACACACACACACACACACACACACACACACACTGCACACTGTCCCGGGGTCTGGAACCTTATACAAACATGTAGTTGGCCTGTGTCCACAAGTCTTGCTGTAAGAGGTATTCCTACCTGCTGTCTGTAATACTGCTGCCCCCACGCATGAAGGATATCTTCCATACAAGCAAAGGAAAGGGACAATGCCCACATGATGTAGTTATTTATAGTAGTGGGTTGCTATGACATTGGCTATTGGAAGAAGTACACAGCTGCCTGCATGCAATTAACAAGTGGGGAACAGCAATGGCTGCAGACGCCATCACCTGAACATGAGCATCACCTACAAAAACCATGCTTCAACTTATTCAAACAAGCTCAATCCCAGTAGTGAAGAGAGAGAGAGGAGAGAGAGAGAGAGAGAGAGAGAGAGAGACCCCATAAAAATTAGAAACCACATAAACAAAACCTAAACATAAAAAAATAAGAAACAAGAAGGCATCCTGTACACAGAAGGAACCTGAAGATAAACTAGGTATGTGAAACATGTAAGCATGGAATTGAATGTAGTACTCGGTCTGTAATAATGGGATAAATGATTATGAAAGATGTATATGTGCCATCAGTACTTGCTGTAATGATGTTGTGTTGAACAAATGTTATGAACATAGCATCTGGCTCTGTCTGCAGTGGGCCATAGCTGTCAACTGTGCAGATCTTCACAGAATGTCAAGATTTAGCCATCATAGTGTTTGTTCTTTTCCTCCAAACATCTATATTAGTCTGGCAAATAGCTGGAGATGGAAGTAATGACAGACACATGAGTTTCAGACCCCGACACCTTCAGAACAGTCATGGTAATGTGAAATGTATCATGCTACAAACGTCATAGGTTTATAATAGGCAGATCTACGATCTGCCCCTATATATTCCCCCAATGTTAGGCTTTGTCCACATGTGATGCTCTAAGAGGTGGATAGGTTGGGTCACAGCTGAGGAGCCTGACATACCATGGGAAAGGACAGCTCACATATGGCAACCACTAGACTGTCTGTCAAACAGTCATGCTTGTGCCACTGCTAGGCCAATTAATGGGATGATGCCCATATCCATATGTTACCTGTGAATATGAGTATTATACATGTTTGTGTTGTAAATCTAGGATACCTATATAGGGCATGAGCATAGTAAAGCATTGTTGCAGATGTGTGTGTTAAACTACATGTGATATATTGGTTTAATAACATTCAACTGTACAGTGTTCTGCTGGACAATGTTCACAGTTGTGACAGATATCTGTAGTCACTTACACACATGCGTGTGTTATGGCAGCTATAATAATACTTTATCAAAATTGACTTCCCTGTTTGGTCACCCAGTGATGTGGACCAATGACCAGAAGTCCTGGTATAACAGGTTGAGACATATGATTGAGCTGCAAGACTGTAACTACAGTGTGTCATCATGACATAGAACACAAATGTATACCAGGTATCCCCTGAGCATGTGTATGTATGTGTATGTTCAGCTGAAAGGCACAGAAGTAATAACATGGGTCACAAGCAGTCCAGAAAATAGGATGTGCATGCTGCACATGTGTGTAATATCACTATCACTGCATACAACAAAATAAAATGTGCACTGCTACTGATTGTTGCATTGCCATGACACTGATATGGGTACTACAGTAGGCATGCTTATCACGTAGTAATCAGAGAAGTGTACAACTGTGTTATGACCCACTGTCCATGCCTACCACTAGCAGCTATATCAACACCCATATACACTGGATATCAAAGTGTACACACCCCTGTTTGAATGCCAGTTCTGTGTGCTATATGCCATTGAGACCACAGAAAGTCATGTCAAAATTTTTCTCACCTCAAATGTGGCCCATAACCTGTACAATTCTATTGAAAAAGAAACAAAGCTGTTCCATGGAAGGTGATCAATCATTGCCAAGTGAAGATGTGATATGATGTTAGAGTACAAACCAAGACAAATGGATGTTGTAGTCATTACAGCAGGTTTTTACACAACATATCAGTGTAAAAGTGTGCACACACATTCAACTGGCTTACTGTACTGAATATTAATTCCCATATGTTTCCACAGGACAGGTTGTTATGTTCCCTATTGAACTGAGCAAGCTATAGGACATATTACAGGTTGGGATTGTGTTGACGTGCTTTTGTGGGGTCATGTTCCAATTGCACAAGTACCATGCATTGTAACAGTGGTATGTACATTTCATATCCACTGTAGGTATATGGAATCAGCAGTACCTGACCTGTACAACCATCCTCCACCAACAATAGAGTAATACCACTTGCTGGACAGCACCAAGACACAAAGCACACAATAGGTTGCTATAGTTGCTGTACAGGGACACATAGACGCAGACCACAACTTGGAAGCAAGTGCACCTCTAGCTGAGCAAGCATGTAGGTTCACAGGTGACTTCCTTTAAGGCTGACTATGACTAGAAATCAGACCTATCCAAACCAACAAGGCCAAATGCAACCATGTCTCTACATATGTGCGCAGTCTCAGAGCCAGTAACACAAGTCAACCTGTACTGGGGGTAAAGCACACCTCATACACACATGCCATGGATACAGGCAGCCTGCATCAGATAGGATAGGTGGAAACAGTGGCACCCTGTCCACAACATTAGTACAGGGGGATATATACATCAACCACACTCCTGCCCGCATCAATGGTGAGCATGAACATAATGCCGACTGATGGCAACAACAGCAACTCTCCATGGGGCATGAGAACATCACAGTTTGCCTCCTACATGAACACAGGCATGTTCTCACAGTTCCATCACACACTACATTCAAACACAGACATGTTACCATCCACACACCATCCACATGGAAGGTGGCCACTGTCCTCCCTCTACACAGAAATGAATGGTGAATAGTGGATTATGCCATTAAGTGCCCAACATTGGGGGAACTGGACAGGTCAGGGCCAGGAGTGTAATGCAAGATGTCAAAGCCATGATAGCTTACAGTGTTATGGTATAGTCTGGATTATTTTCAAGTAATATCCGCAGTTGATGTGTACGTGGACAACCGAATGAGGTCCTGTGACTTTTTTCCTGTTTATGTCTTCCAGATACAATGCCCTGGGAACGTCTCCCCACATTCACAAACCTTGAAAATGATGCAAACATCCAATACCACATCATGCATCATGCCATACTATTCGGCCACAGGTCGCAGGATCAGCAGAAAATGACAGCCCAGTGGAACGAGCTCATCCACAGGGTAAAGGATGTCAGCCTGTACAACTGAAATTATGAGCAGGTGCAGCATCGGTGCACAGATCTGATCTGCCATGCCCGTCAGCATTCTGCTGCAGTTAGGAGGGACCAACTAGCCACAGGTGGGGGTCATGCCATCCAGCCCCTACTGAAACATGCTGAGGAGCTCCTTGCCAGCATTTGGGCACCCGCCCACCAGATAAGTCAGTAGGCTGAAGACAGCATTGTGTAGGTGTGTGCCACCCACACAATGGACGATGAGTGTGTAGGTAAGGCCCCAGGGCACATTACTAGACCACTGTTGATTATCCATTTTCATTTGTAAAGTATCTACACGCATATGTCAGATAAGATATTCTGTTGCTGCAGTGTAGTAATGAACAGATTTGCATAATCTCTAGTATTGTGGGCTTGTACTGTCGATGTGCTGAAATGCTGCTCCCACCCTGTACCAATGCCACAGGTATGGCTACTGACATTACTTCTCTCACATAACTATTTAGTTCCCTCTGGTAGACAACTGGGGCAGCAGCCTGTAGCTGGTGATTATGGAGTTGTTTTGTTCAGGTTTGCCAATACACCGCCCATGTTATGGCCATTCTATTTGCCATGCACACATTTAACACACCTACCCATAATGCATGCTGTACATGTTCACTTATTTTTGGTGTTAACTGCACTACATCACAGTGGTCACCATGGTAGCATATCTGAAGGGTATGTAGGAGTCCTGTAGTATACCTAACAACCTGTCAGTGCACAATGTGTGGACAGAGGTTAACATAATGGTGGGACAAATGGCCTACAGTAGGGACATGTCTGAAACATTACCTTTATACAGTGGCTACAACAGTGCATACACCATTATTACAATGGCAACTGTTCTTGATATAAACAATAGCAAACCACAATATCACATTCCACACCTTTTACAACCTGTAATGTGATAACATGAGCAATGAATGTGTAATATGGAATCCTATGCTAGGACAACAAATATGAGGAATACATACCTTAACAAACAATGGACAGATATGCGTGCACACACTCCAAATAACATATTGTGGAAGCAGCTTGTGATGTACTGACAGCATTCAGTCTTCTTGAGTACACACCTTCCATCAAGTACAGGGCCTCAATGTCACACCAAGAAATGGTCTGCTGTCCAAGAAGTATGTCCATGACATTTTCTCCCTCACCTGCAACAGAGGCAGCCATGGCTTGCACACATCTTACAAAGCATGAAATGGATCCCATATCTGAAAGGTAGCACTCAGGAGTGGGAAAAGTAGCCTTACCTCACCATTGCATATACCATGGAAAACAGTGCAGACAGTCATCTATGTGTGCATAAAGTATGGGAAAACACTGATGTAGAAAATAAACAGATGCCCATCAAAAACGGATGACAAAAACATATTGCAAACTGGTCATGAAGGCTGTCCAGAAACATGCAGCAACACTGAGGGACTTGCAGGAATGTCTAGCAAGTACTGCCTGTGCAGTACCTGTGTCGACAATTGCCTGGATTCTGCATAAGTGTGGCGTATGGGTTAGGATAATCAGACAGAAGAGTTGTCCCACATGATAGATCATCCAGGGCTGTCTACAGGTAGCATAAGCATAACATCAAGTCTCCCAAAGGCATGTGTTGCAATGTGTAATGGTGTCATGAGACCAAGGCTCAAACCTACAGAAGTATTCATAAAGATACATGTGATGCACAAGCAACACCTCACTCCAACTCAAGGCCACCATCCCCAATATTTAACTTAATGGTGCCTTTAGGTTTGCTGTTCATTAGCTGGAACTAGGCCAGTAGACATGGTGTTTGGAATTATTAACACTGCAAAATAACACTCACGTGTGGCCCATAGTTGTCAAGAATCTGCAATAAGGCTGAGGATAGGGAGGGGAGTCAGCTTGAAACACAACAGTGAACTGAAGCATACATCCATAGCTTGCTAAAAATGGCTGTATCTGAACACATTGAAGGTTATGAATTGTGCCAGACATAATCCTGACTCTACAGCAATAGTGAAGCCACTGTGTGACCTCCAAGGGCTGTGCACTTGAGCTGACCTTGCAATCTGGCAGAGTTGGGGGACATTTGTAGGGCAGAGCGACCAAATAATGGCAAGTGAAGATGGGCCATACTAGTATACCCCTTTCAGGAATAGTGACTGCTGTAGTTCACTTAACAGGTGCTTCAACAAACCATTGTGTTAAGGGTGTGCACACTTATGCAAACCACATCTTGTATGCATCTCATTCAGCATCTGCACGACTAACACATTTGTTTGATACTGCATTGGATTTAACAGGTCATATGTCACATATCAGGTGTGTGTAATGTT
Source organism: Protopterus annectens (assembly GCF_019279795.1). Taxonomy (NCBI): domain Eukaryota; kingdom Metazoa; phylum Chordata; order Ceratodontiformes; family Protopteridae; genus Protopterus; species Protopterus annectens. The sequence goes on from NC_056732.1 coordinate 773,039,663, forward strand.
AACAAATGCAGTACTGTGGCCCCATTGCATATCATAGTAGAGGCTGGCATGTCAACAAGGGTGTTTACACTCCTCATATCCACATTAAGCTTTCAATGTTGTCAGTATAACTGGATTTTATTGCCCATACATGCACTGCTGAGGATGAGATCTGCAAGTCAAAGGACAGGCATTAATTATTGACATCAGTCCTCATATCATCCCAGGTATGTGTCAGACAAACAGAGCAACAGAGCAAACATAACTGCCACACATATACACATTCAACAATGGTGTGTACACTTGTGAGGTATGGTGCACAGCACATGCCAGTGTGCTGTACAGGTGCACAGCAATACCGTGTACATGGGTGCAGTGTGTTCCAGGGGAAAAGGCATCACCTACTAACCAGCTAGGGTTGGGAGGGTGGCCTAATGGTTAAGGTATTTGCCTTACAAACACAAGGTGCAGGGTTCAAGTCTCACAAAGGATAATTGGCTAGGCTTAAAATGGCTCACAAGGGCAGTTATCCCAGTACTAATCTATGAACCGATAACACAACTCATGCATCACAGAGATGTATACTGTTGGTAACAAGGATTGATTAAGGCTAAAGTGCTGAGTGCCATATTTCATGCATGTTGACTGTTGGGTAATGAGAGGTCTGTGTAATATCTTTTTGCCACCTCACCTGTAAGAGAGTGTGTGTGTGTGTGTGTGTGTGTGTGTGTGTGTGTGTGTGTGTGTGTGTGTGTGTGTGTGTGTGTGTGTGTGTGTGTGTGTGTGTGTGTGTGTGTGTGTGTGTGTGTGTGTGTGTGTGTGTGTGTGTGTGTGTGAGTGTGTAGAAGTAAACCATAATGTACAGGTCTTAATTTATATTTCTTGTCTGCCCCTCACAGGTGGTGAGGTGGGTCAGAGTCCCTCCTGCAGGGAAACTGATGTTATTGTCCATACAGACTCAGTCAATGATGATGATAGGCATAGTGAGGTACAGGCAGGGTTGTCAGGGGCTGAATCTGTACCATTGGTTGACATCCCACTTTTATCCATCCCATCCCTGTATACATTCACAGTGCCCATACATACCCCATCACCAGTGGCCATAGATGAGGGACAGTTGGCGGGTGGTGGCATGGGACAGGAAAATTTGGTGACTATGGTAAGTGTGTGTGTACACAGCAGCCATAGTCAGATGACCAGTGAGGTACCACACAGGCAGATGTACAGGGGTGCTTGCAGGAGGGCTGCTGACAATTATGCCCCTGGCAGAAGTGCCATAGCAGGTGTCATCAGATGCATGTTTCAGGCCATCATGGAGGCACAGTCATATATGGAGCATTACACCAGAGATAATCTGAGGCTTCAGAGGGCTCCTCTTCCTGCTGTATGTGACTACATCCATGATCTTGCAGGTGCCCACTGTTATTTTGCAGAGGTCATGGATAGATAGTTGGGTGAGATGGTGGGAATCCTTGACCATGTGGTGTCTCTGGTAGAGCATGTGATGGAAGTAGGGCGTCGGTCACATGGACATAGGTCAGCAACACCAACAGGTGGAGGTCTACATGGACGTGCAACAACTCACTGCCACTCCCACAGTGGCAGTACCAGCACCAGCACTGCAGGGGGGGTGCTGTCCACACCACAATGTAGCAGGCCATATGCACATGTTCCTGGCCAGTTTAAACAGGGACACAGATCCAGCGGACAATTGTCATCATCAGGGGAGAGTACTATATCTGGGCTTCTGTCTGGTAGTGCCCGTACAACCCCTGGCAGGCACAGTTCCAATGTCCGGTGAACTGTACACCCTGCTATGTACGGTCTGCAGCTCTCAAACAAACTCCTGTACAGGGCAGCCACATGGCAGAAATGTGTGCATACATACACACACACATCAACAACACAGCTAGGGCACCTCCATACCTACACACACCACGTCTGTACAAGCTATTTAATAAAGAACCCCCTAACCCACACGTATGACATCAACCAAATGGCTCAGCCTAGGCCTCTGGCAAACCCACAACACACCCTGTGCATATGAGGATGTTGTTGTTGTGTCTTTTGGCTTTTCCCGGTTAGGGGTCGCCGTAGTGGAACTCTGCTCTACTAATGATTGGCAGTAGATTTTTACATGCCGAGTTGCCAGCTCTGATGCACAACCTTCAACAAAGGTACGCCCATTCACGCATGTCTCCACACAGAACATGCTCTAGCTGAGAATCGAACAGGACAACGTCATACTGTGAGGCAACAATGCTACCGCAGCACCACCACCGCAGTTTCCTGTGCATATGAGGATACCTGTGCCATATCCCTGTCATCCATACCATTGATGCAGAGACATGCTAATATGGTTCTGATGCACAGGGTGAATGTACTAAGGTTTAGCAATGTAATGCTGTTTAATGTGTCAGCTGGAATGATTAATGCTTACACGTCAGGGTGTGTAGCTGTCCAGCCATGATGCATTATAACTGCTATTAACACTGACTGATTGTGGTCTCCATAATTTATTCTGTTTGTGCTCTAGGTATCTATGTGTCAGCAGGATGTTAGTTCGCTGTTCTTTCCTACAAGAGGTGTGGCACTGTGGTGACAAACTGACTGTGTCATATCCTGGGTACAGCTGAACACAAGTAACAGGTCTGTATAACAGTTACTGCATGTGCCACATGGCTGATAGGTCTGAGGGGTGTATACAGATGAGTGCATGCTGGCTGATATAAGCAGGTCATCTACAGTGGACAATGGTAAGTGTACTGGGTGGCACACTCCAAATTTTTGTGAATAACCCACACACAGAGGCTTTGGTGCTGATGCACTACACAGAGAATACTGTTCACATGGATGTACTTCATTTTGCAGTGATCTTATTTTGGCGTATGCAATTCCACTAATACCAAATTGCTAAAATGTCACATCAGCAAATAATCAGTCCACCAGTTTAATGTCATTGACAATGGTACTGCCAGGGTATATGTCTTCTTCCCCAATGTACTGTAATCCTGGAGTTGGTAAACATAGGTGTGCTGGTGTGGGTGGTACAGCCCCCCACTTTGGAAGGTGCGTGGTGGTGTACAACCACACATAGTGTGATTAACAACTACTTAACCTGTTAACATAAACTGTACAGTATAGCAGCACACTAAGCGGGGGGATATGCACAGCAATAACCCCAATGTGGGTGGCTGCACCCACAACAACCACACCCAACTATGTATACCAACTCCAGTATTGCTGTACAGCTGTACAGTGGGCAAGAGGGCATTTACACATCCACTACTAGTTTTGATGGAATGAATTTCCACAAGATGATTGCTTTGAAATGTTACCTTTTGCCAGTTAGTTCTTGGACAAATGATCTCCTGGGACATATATTTTCTGCAAACTGAAGTAGATCTCTTCACATACACACACACTTATTTGGTAACACTGAGAGTAGAATCCCTACCTAGGTACTTATTGCTACTAATGTGTTTGGCCTTAATTGCACACACCACAGAGCTTTTAGGGTGAGGTATGTCCCGAGCTTCCTGTTAAGTGAAGAACATCACCAGGCCTTGTACATTATGGTAATGGGAGGGGTACTGGGTGTTAATGAACAATACATAGTATGACATACTGTCATATACACATTGACAAACACATACAGTCATAGACACATTTGACAGACCTGGATTTAGCAGTGCTAATTACCCTGTCAGTGAGTCCATACTGTTAAAGAGTTTATGCACACAGCACATGCATCATTGGGTTGGATAGTGTAATCAGTTACCTGTATGGTTGATGGTGACAGCTGTACTCATACAGTGGACCTTGGAACATGTACTGGGGGTACCATGGTGTAAAGACAGTATACCCAGCACCCATTCCCCACATTGGATATTGTACTCACTGAAACCCATGATAATGCTCTAACATACCCACAATCGCACATTGACCAGGACTGCAATACAAACCCGTGTCTATCTAATCAGTGCTACTACAGGGATATGCATTTATTGCACATGCCACAGTGATAGTAGGGTGAGGGTTTGCCATGGCTTTCCTAATGTCAGCAACATCACCATCCCTTATAATGTATGGCGAGGTTTAGTGTATTTGGACAATGTGGTCTCAGAATGCTGTCTCCTACAAATATGCACACTCACACACAATTGTACACACCCACACACACACACACACACACACACACACACACACACACACACACACACACACACACACACACACACACATACTCACATTTGCCAGGACTCAGAGAGTAACCCATGCCTATCTACCCATTTGTAGATCGGTGATATGCTGGTAGTGCAAGCTCCAGATAGCCAATAGGGTGAAGAGTGTAACAAGGTACATTTAGTGTGAATTACAGCAGCAGCCAATTCTAAGTATAGTAATGGAGGGTGTAATGGGTGAGAAGGCCCTCAGAGTATTTTCAACTACAAGTTTACAAGCACACATACATTTTTATTCTCTGTAACGCACACTGACACATTTGTAAGTACTGAGGTCCATAGGTGCAGGTGTTCCTAGGTGTGTACAAGGCTAATGTCCATGGAGAGATGAGAATAGTAGGTCATGTGGGTACTCTGGTATCATGCCACCTGACATCTGTCAGCAGGCCATCTATCAGCTGATGCCACTTGAGTGATCCCCAGGGTGACAGTTAAATTCAACATCCAATCATCTATTTTTCTCTTGCAGAGGGCCAGTGAGGTGCTCCAATTGACATGTATGCAACATATATTGCATAACATGGCCAGTGTTTGGGTTAGTGACCTGTACCCAAGCATGTTCTGTTGACCGTGGTAGTCTGGTTGAGGTATCCATGGCATGTGGTGCATATAATGTGGGATTTCCTAGCTGTGGCATTCATAACACAGCTGGGCAGACATGTCAGTGTCAGTCAATCAGAGATTGCCTGTAAGCAGCTAAGATGGATACCTGACATCTGCACATCTGAACAGAGGACATACAGAAATTATCTCGCCAACAGGTTATGCATTAGGATGAATGTTTTGAGAGATAGACGTCTGACACTAATAGGTATGCCATTACTACATGACAGCAGTCCTCAATGACATGTCCTAAACACATAGTAGTCTACAGTTAATATCAACATACCAGATCAATATCCAATAGGAGATACTTACAAACATACAGCTCAAACACTAAGAACATGATAGTCAGTACTCAGAGTCCAGCTTTGCATGCAGGGGTGTATGGTTCCAGTACTAGAATCTGCAATCTACTCTTACTTGGAAAATCATTATTAAAAGTAGTAACATAATGATACAATATATGCAATTTTGACTGCATATAACCTGGGATACCACCCATGTATGAAACACATACAAAGAGAAACTATTAAGGTACTACCCATGTATACTCAGGTGTCCCATACAATATACTCACACTCCTTGCCACTGTAATGACAGCACATAGAAGCATGTTATGTACATGGAATTAAATACACTTATTATAGATGTCATTACCCTGCTATTTTATCAGACTGGAATGTGATCACTGGTTACCAGAGCTGAGCTATGCTTAGTATGTGTAAGCATTGGTTAAATGTAAATGCTAAGCAGATTTGCACACTGGTAAGTGAGGCCTACACTGTGTAAGCTCCTTTTCATTTAACGGTACATTAGCATTGCTTACTGTCGCACAGACCCACACAAACCTGCTTAAAGATGCTCAAAACTGCCTTAACCGCTCTGCATCCAACAGTCCTTGTTCTACCCAGCAACAAAATAAACAGCCCTTGCAGGTCTTGAACCCAACTGAATAGAAGTGAACAACTGCTTTGACTACTACAATTGTTTACTACTTGTTAGTGAAAATAGTGTTGAAACAGTCATGTTTTTATATCTAAATATACACATATCAGATAAATATGGTGGTATACATCTGAAAAGGTAAATTCAACACTCATGTTTACACATAAGGATATGGACATATATATGTGTATATATATATATATATATATATATATATATATATATATATATATATATATATATATATATATATATATACACACACACACACAAACACACAGATATATATATATATATACATATATATATATATATATATATATATATATATATATATATATATATGCCCATAACATGTAGTAGAGTCATACCTCAGCACCATAACTCTCAACCTCTTAGTGCAAGGGAACATAATGTAAGTATTGCATTTATAAATGTAGAATGTTGCTACAGTAACAGGGGTTGTATCAACACACATGTTGTGCAGGAAGGCTCTTCTGAAATTGACATGTATGCCATCAGTTACTGACAGACATCATAAAATCATTGTAGTGAAGTATCACATGAATCACAGTAATGATCTTGTGGAATAGAGCAGAAATATGACCAATAAACATCAACAGTCTGAAACAATCTGGTCAGTCCAGAGGTATACACAGAACTCCTCAGTGCAAAACGTGTGGACCAAGCCTGACAAAGGGGATGTTTACAGCCATGAAAATGGGGATATATCAGAAATACTGGAGTAGATAAGCTTGCACAGTTGATGCATTCACACCCTCCTGTCTGTCCTAACACATATTAACTGGAGGAGCAGAGGTCCCAAGCCCACATACTTCCAACTAGTTAGTGACATACATCTTCACAGCATCCCACTGCTTTTTCGGAAATACACAACACATATGGTGGCCAGGCAAGAGTACATCTGACTAATATCTGCACATAACATCACATTAGGTAAGTACACTGAGCTGCTAGGTATGTCAACTGGCACTGTCTAAACTACAGGCAGACTGCCTCAACACTAACCCAAGTTTCCTATTGGGGAATACACATGTAATTGCAAATATAGCAGGCACTACAGGCATGTAACAGCATGGAGTAACAGACATCAGTGTGAAAGTGCATACCCACAACCTAATTAATAGTACAGTATATGGACTGTGTGAACAAAACCATCCGCATATTTGCCACTCACACACTAACCCTACATATACTGGCCCAATTCACAGTGTAGTCTGATGCCTGCCTGTGGTATGGGACATGTCTATGTCTGGGCCTTCAAACATATACGCTGATAGGGTACCAGAAACTGGAGCAGCATGCAACGCCAGATAGATCAGGACCAAGAACACTGACATCTACCCCAGTCTGTACACAGGCCAAATAACATATTCACAATACACTGCTACATAATACTGACAATCTGTCAACAATCACCATAAGTACACAGACCTCACTACTGTGCAGACTACAACAGAATGTCCAGGTTTTGTCCTCAAATATAAGACCTCCTATATATAACATGTCTGGCAGTCTGATATATCAGTGGCTTGATATCAGGAATGAAGTCAGTAAATAATGATATACTGTACATATGTACCTCTTACTTCATGACATATGGACAAAGGGTGACAAGCTTGGGGGACAGAGGCACTAACACACATCCAATATTGACATATTGCTGTGATAAACTTAGAAAATTGCTGGTGTAACAGGATTTGTTGTGAATTATCTCTTCTGAGGGATATGAAGTCAGTAACGCACATGGATGTCACCATTTACAACCTGCAATCATCAGGGTATGCTACTGCATTTCTAAAGGCAGAAAATGCGTGAGTAAAACACCACATTTAAGACTCCAAACTCTGGCCAGTCTGCAGATAGCCTTAGAGGTGAGAGTTTCCTCAACCACATAACTCTGTCATGCCAGACTTTAAATCATGCAGAACAGCCATATCTACACAAACCCTGTTAAACCAACATTACTTCAAATGTAGAATAGCAATGCTTACATTCTGTCCCCATGTCTGGAACATCCCCCTCCAGTTTGTTGGCCAGTCTCCACAGTGTTTGTTGTAAGAGGTATTTTCAACTACCCTCTGTGATGTTGTTTGTCAGACACCCACATGAAGTCCTGCTCACAGTGAAGAAAAGGGCCAACACCCACATGAAGTGCTTAGTTATAGGAGTGTATTTCCATGCAATTGGCTATAGGAATGATACCACAGCTTTTCCACATGCAATTTGCAAGTGGGGGACTCTAATTTGTGCACAGGCCTTCAGCTGATTATGAGCATTACCTACAAAAGTCAAGCTGCTGCCTATGCAAAACAGATGTATTTTTCCACATCTACCAAAGAAGGAGAGAGAGAGCCAGAGAGAAAATAAGAAATGGAGAGAGAAAGAGCCAAGCATGTTTGTATATGATCCATGGGTGGAGAGTGGTCTCTAGGTATTATAATGGTTGCCTATATTGTTTACTAATCCATACTGTCACATAGTAATTGCACATGGCAGCAGACATTTATGGCTATGGATTGTCTACAACAACCTCTACAGTGACAACTGTTGGCCTTGTAATGTGGATATTGGGACATATAGGTCCTCAATATAATAATGTAGCAAAACCCACAATGCAATGGATTCTGTCATTACACAATCATCCCAACACCCACACAGGATACTGATGAGATACACACACACACACACACACACACACACACACACACACACACACACACACACACACACACACACACACACGCACATGCACGCACACATGCAGACACACACACACACACACACACACACACACACACACACACACACACACACACACACGCACACACACACACACACTTACCAGTACTGAGTTTGAAATCCCTACCTGGCTATGTATTGCTATTACAGTGTTACGCAGTTATCGCAAGTCCCACAGAGCTTATGTGTTGGGGAGCTGTCCAAAGATATCTTTGAAGGTGAGTGACATCAGCAGCAGTGCTAAAGAAGGGTTAAGGGAAGTGTAGTAAGTGTGAATGTCCACAAAATCAGGTGTCAATAAAGACACAAACACACTCTCTCACACAAACACACACATTATCACAGTTGCAAGAACCAGAATTAGAACTCCTACCTAACTAGTTTATTATGCTATGTGGGAGCAGTTATCACAAGTGCCACAGAGCTTATAGTGCTGAAATTTGGCCAAAGGGTTATTTCAAGGGGACTGACATCAGCAGATATGCTAAAGTAGGGCACTGGGAAGTGTAGTGAGTGTGAATGACCTCATAATCATTCACCTTCGCACACACACACACACACACACACACACACACACACACACACACACACACACACACACACACACACACACACACACACACACACACACACACACACACACACACACACACACACACACACACACACACACACACACACAGACATATACACACACTTGCCAATACTGAGATCCATAGGTTCATAGCTTCACAGGTGTGTAATAGGTGAATGGGCCTGAAGGCTCTACAAGGCTAGGCCAAGGGAAGAGCTTGGCATCAGGCTACATGACAATAGTCCACAGTGTAGCTTAGGGGTGCAGTACCTGTGGTGGTCCCCAGCAGTGGTATTGTATTCACCATCCATTCATCTGGGTTTCTATTGTGGGTGGCCAGTGATGTGCACTGCTTCCCATGTATGTAATGCATATTCCATAACATGGACAGTGTCTGGGTTGTGCACATGTCCCACATGCATGTTTGTTGATGTGTGGAAGTGTACTTTAGGTCTCTGGGGCATGTTGTGTGGACAGATTGGTATCTTCTGATGTAGCATTCCTGACATCATTTGGTGAGACCTGGCTATGTAACTGAGTTTGTGATTGCACCTAAATTGACAGCATGATACGGGCACTCAGTGGAGTTAGTGGGGTCTGTCCATACAGGGCATGTGTATAAGGCATGGTATTCCATTTGTGGGGTATGTTTGCAGACTCTACAGTTGTTGCAGGCATCCAGTGGGGAACATGGCAAAAGGGTCACTGTACACATTTATTTGGCTACTGAGGGGATTGAACAGGGTGCCATGTCCTTTTACTTGCCGGATAACACACACAGTCAGGAGATGTAACACATCAAAGTACTTTCTGATGCTAGTGGCACTGTTGTGGTCAACAGGCATGTAGTCCACTACTATCACACCGTGGTTACCATCTGGGAGGCTATATGCAGGGGAACTACCAATATAGTGGGTGTTGCCTAGCCAAGTGTGTTTGTGTATGCTACGTGGGTGGAGAGTGTTCTCTGAGTAATAGGAGGGTTGCCTATATTGTTCACTAATCCATACTGTCACATGTAGGGCTGTGGATTGTCTACACCAACTTCTCCAGTGGTTGACATCTGCTGGCCTTGTAATGTGGACATTGTGACATATAATAGGTCTTCAGCATAATAATTTAGTAAAACCCACCCCAGCAATGTATCCTGTTATTACACAATCACAGCAACCCCAACACAGGACACTGATGATACACACACACACTCGTCAGTACTGAGTTTCTAACCCTTACCTAGTTATGTATTGCTACTACAGTGTACCACATTTACCACATGCACCATGGAGCTTACAGGATAGATTTTGTCCCAAGGTACTTCTAAGGTGAGGAACATAACCAGCCCTTGTACATACTGGCATTCAGTGATGTATTGAGTGAGAGATCCCAAAAATAATTTTACCCTACACACATATTAAAATTTTCCAGGGTTGAGGTTCAAACCTCTATCTAACAATCTTTTTGTACCATTATGTCACGCATTTAGCACATGCACCATTGATTTTACATGGTTTAGGGTTGGCAAAAGGTACTTCTAAGGTGTATGATATCTACGGGACTGCTAAAGTCAGGCACTGAGATGTGTACTGGGTGTAAATGGGGCCAAAATCTTTGAGGTATGAACATACATATGTAGACTATGTGCACACACAGACACTTGCCATGGACGAGATTCAAACCCATACCTGTGTAGTTATTGCTACTACATTGTTCCACATTTATGGCATGTGCCATGGATCTTACATGTTGGAGCGCTGTGCCAAGGTATCTTTGAAGCTGACTAACATCAGCAGTAGTGGTTAATGAGGGGTAAGGGAAGTGTTGCAAGTGTGAATGATCACAAAATCCGGACTCTACAAGGATACACACAGTCTCTTACACAAACACACAAAGTTTCACAGTTGCCATGTCTAGGATTAGAACTCCTATCTAACATGATACACTATACTATTATGCAGTCTTCATAAGTGCCAAGGAGCTTATATGTTAGAGAGCAGGTATGGTAAAGTAAGGCAATAGGAGGTGCAGTGAATGTGAATGGCCTCAAAATCATTCATCTCCACACACACACACACACACAGACACACACACACACACACACACAGTTTCACAGTTGCCATGTCTGGGATTAGAACTTCTACTTAACTAGTTTTCTACACTACAGTACTACACACGTATCACAACCACCCTATAGCTTATAGGGCTGAGACTTGGTCAGAGGGTTATTTCAAGGTGACTGACATCAGCAGGAGTGCTAACATGGGCAATGGGAAGTGCAGTGTGTGTGAATGGGCCATAAGCCATTCCTCTGGAAATACACACACTTAGTCACACACAACTTTACATTTGACAGGACTGGTTATACAAATGCTAGATGAATACTGATATGTACTATCATGTTACACAGTTATCACAAACACCACATACACTATAGGGCTGAGGGCTACCAAAAGCAAAGTCTACAGTGATTGACATCAGCACATCATGTGATATCTGCCAATTGGATATGTGGTGAGTGGGCAGGCCTAATGATGGAAATCTCTCTGTCACTGTCTGTCTCTCTCTTCCCCACATCTCTGTGTGTATGTTTGACCTATTATAGTGTGTTGGACTTGGATATGTGTGAGTATTCCTATCCAATGTGTGTGCAAAGCATGAATGGTGTACAATGTGGTGTGTGTGCACAGACATCTGCGACTGACAGATATGTATAGTCCACTGTGTTGTCAGACATGGGCTTCATTTCTCTAAGTGTAGGAGCATGCCCAGTATGACCTTCTGTACTGAGTATTTGAATCCATTCCACTTAGGTTATACTTCAGTTCAGGGTTTGGTGTTCTACACCTACCGCTAGCAACCTGTTTCTGCAGGATATCTGTAGATAGGTTGACAACATGGAGTCACAATGGGTGACATATAGTGGGATACTGTTATTCAATATACTGATATTCAGATATATGTACTGTTTTACACTGTGATGTATTATGTCATCAACTACTGACAGGTATACTTATTTGCTCACAGTTATTTCCTGGGAAATACAAGCTGAATGAAGCTGTGTCCAGTACTATGGTCTTCAGCCTACATATTCTTGCACACTCATTCCATTCTGGAGGGGTCTGTGTAAATGTTCCAGCATCTTGGTACTCTAGTGGCTGTAGATCCCCCTCATGTACACATATCGACATAACAGAATGGCTATATCCTGCTGTGGCCATAACTCTCAGCTCTACAGATTCACTAAGGTTACCCAGGGGCAGGGCTCATATATCTGGTCAGTTCACCTTCATAGTGTGGTTTACGAGCAGGTTTGTAGACACCCATTAATGGGTTTTCAGGCAGGGGTAGTATGGGCACACATCAGAGTTTCAGACTTCAGAGACTCCATGACGTCCATGCTTCTACACCCCCACTGTGTTATTCTATCCTCTTCCCAACACTATGTGAGCGATATCTGAGAAGTATCCCTATAGTTTTTCCTTTATCCCAGCAGTATTTAAGGGATGGTCCACAGTTCATGCCGTAGGACATGGTGGGCATGCTACTAGGATTTGTCAACATGGCCTTGCATTTGTGTTCTGTTGACTGTGTTATGTTGTTAGTTGGGACTCCATGAGATAACATACATTGGCACTATGGGTGAGGCACGAGCCTTTGACAGAGGACTGTAGGCCATTTGGTAGTCATGCAGGCCATCTGTAGCAGGCCAGTGCATTCTGTCACTCCTACATTCCCAGTCTGCAAGCCACTGGATTCCCCTGGGGTGAGAGGGTAAGTGTGCAAGGTGTTAATGGCAATAGTTCCTGTCCATATTAATCCATTGGTCTGGATGCTGGCAGGGTGCTGCTTACAGCTAGGGACACACCTGCATGGGACACCTCTTCAGCATACTGCATTCTGTGGGTATTCTCATGCAGAAGTGGGGTTCATACTGTACTCATTCCCAACAGCAAGGATATGACCTGTGATAAACCTGTGGCTGATGGTGGGGTGAGCTGAGTGCATGTGTGATATGGTAGCTTATTGCAGCTGACTCACAGATATACCTGGAACATTCCCCTTATGCTGCCTTGTGTGTGGACATAGGCAGTCTCTCATTACTTCATAACTGTGCCTTTTGTTGTCTGCCACTGATTGGCCAGAGTACATCAGTATTGCATACTACACAGACAACTAATGTGCTGCTAACTTGTATGTACAATTCCAAAGGTGTGCAGTTGACAGTTACATTTTATGTACTCTGTCTAGGGTACTTCCATCTGTGTACTGTGTGTATGTCTGGGCCCACAGTCATGGTATGTCCATCTTTCAGACAGTGACAGATATTGACTTCTGGACAGTCAGTAAGGATGACTGCTGACATGGGTATTGCTGAGATACATTGTGGCTGGCACTGCAGTTGATGGAACATGGCCCTGTCATCAACAGTACTGGCCATAGGCCATCGAGACACAACCCTCCATGCCTACATGCTGACCACCTTCAGACAATATTGAACAAACAATAACCTAACACACAGACCCATGCATATTGTAAACATGCAACAATCTATCCTGTAAATTGGGCCAGCTCAGGTAATCTGTGCTTCACTGTTATTAAACCCACACATACATGTTACTGCATTTCTACATAGGATTGTGGGGGAGGGCACATTGGATGGCTTTAAACATTTGCAATGACTGTACTGGTATTTCAGGTACTCTGTTGGCTTCTGTTTCATTTTGTATTCTGACCTATCCTGCAGACTGGAGGCATATCAGTAGAGTACAGATCTTATGTTTTATTGACCTTCATTTCAGTTTCAGACTTCTTACCCTTCAGAGCTAACATACAACTGCCAGACCTGTTGTAGTCTGTCTGTGTAGGTCTGGAGGGGGGCTGTTCCCCATTGTCATGAATTGGAGACCTTAGCCCAGCCTTTCTTTATGGTCATCTACACCTGTCCCGCTTGCTGAGGCTGGTGTTGGGTATGTGAGCCTCACTGACATGCATGTGTGTGTCCTATGGACACACATTTGGGCCACCACAAGTACTGAAGTGGGGTTTGTCACCTTGTCTAGTACTGCCTAGTATGTTGACACCAGTATTTGTTATGGATTTCATGATGCCCATATAGGTGTCCACTATCTGCTGTCATCCCATTCGGTCACCCTATTCCCTTGCATGCTCACGTCCATACCATAGATACAACTATCAGAACATACTACTCTGTTCAGCAATTGATAGGAAAAGTGACTTACTTTGTGGCTGTGCCAGTATTGAGGACGGTGCTGGAGGGCTTACTATGTTGGATGCACATAGTACACTCCCTATACATTGTAAAGCACAGGCAGTGTTATGTTTGGCATCCCTTTTACTGTATGTGAGAGTTAGAGAGAGGTGTCATTCCCTGGGTCCCTACAGTGTCAGTGTATGTGCTATGCATTGCCTCTTTGCCAAAGCCTGGGACAACTGGGCACACCTCCTTCTGCCTACATGGGAAGGCTCAGGTTGTTCCTCCTCCGAGTCCCTCTGTGCCTGTGATGGCCTTGGCAATGGTGGGTGGCTGTGTGGCCTTGCCCCATGCTGTTCCTGCTGCAGCTGGTTCCGCAGGATCATATCGTGTAGCATGGCACATACTATGAACATTTGTGTACATGTAGCTGGAGAGTACTGCAAGGATCTACCGGATATGTCCAGGCAGTGGAACCGTGAGTTGAGCATCCCAAACACATGCTCTATTATGATTCTGGGTTGTGGGTGTGCCTCATTATGGAATTTTTGTTTGGGTTTGTGTACATTTCTGATGGGTGTCATCAGCCACATCTCCAGTGCATAACCAGCATCCCCCACTAGGTGGTCATATGGGATGTCCCCACTGGCAAATAACTGGTAAAGCTGTATCATATGCCAGATGTGGGAGATGTGATAGCTTACAGGGCTGTCAGAACACACATTCAAGATAATGCCATGGGCATCGCACATGACCTGGCAGTTGATGGAGGTTTATGTAGACCCTATCCCGCTCACGGGTGGTGCTTTGATGTGTATGTGCGTGCAGTCTATAGCACCCACTACCTCAGTGTATTCTGCTATTTGGTGGAAGAGACGCATATTGCTGGTCAATGCCTCATGGATGTTGAGAAAATATATGTGCTCACCGGCATGTGCTGACATGGCATCCAGGAACTGGTGGAGTACCCTGGATGCTGATGCCTGTGAGACCCCATGATATCCCCAGTTGCCCTTTGGAAGGTACCTTTGGCTAGTATTCTTGAGCCTACACATACCTTGGTATCCACTGGGATGTGTTCCCTTCTGTTGGTTCTGTGTATGAGGTGTGGCCGGCACAGCTTAACAATTTTCTGTAGAATGTCCCTGTCCACCCTATAGCGCTACACTATCTCCAGCTCATGTAGCCCCTGGTAGGTTACCCTGGGTCTGTACACTCTTCTCCTTCTCATCACAGTGGGTTGGCCGTCAGCATTCTCATCCTCATGAACCTCAGCCTCTTCCACATATTAATGTATGAGAGCAACAGCAGCCCCTAACATTTTGTGTGATTTTTCAGGTAAAATTTCCCCATCTGTATACACCGGTGGTGTAGAGTTTGTGGAAAAAAACAGACTGGAAGGTGTTTGCATAGTTTATAGTAGTGTACTAGGATGTTCCATGTGTAATTGGATGATTCTTATACATTTCACCTGCCAGCTATGCTAGTTTTCCTTGATTGCCTTCCAACTACAGTTTTCCTTTCCCATTGCCTTCCCATTTAAGCCCCAAGGTGCAGCGTGCATACCCAGTGCTCAAATGTGAACAGAGCTGCTATTTTCCTGTTTTTTTTGGTTTTTGTTTTTTGTTTAAAACTCAGTGCATGGCGTACATACCTGTTTAGGCAATGTAAACACTGCTAGGCAGCCTCAGACACACCACCTTCCTTAGCTGTGCTTAGCTAAAGGCAAACATGGGCCACAGAGCTCCAATAAGTTTGCAGCGTGCATGACACTCCCCCTTATGAGGTCATCTACCTCTTATACTTATACTATGCTGTTGCTGTACCTACATGGCTGGGTGCAAGCTAACATTGAGAGGAAACCTGTGATTCAGTATCAGTCCCCTCATTTGCATAAAACAGAATGCAAATTCATAGTTGCCACACTAGCTAACACTGAAAGAAAATCTGTGATTCAGTATCAATCCCCTCATTTGCATAAAATGGAATGCTAATTCATAGTTACCACACTAGCTAACACTGAGAGAAAATCTGTGATTCAGTATCAATCCCCTCATTTGCATAAAACAGAATGCTAATTCATAGTTCCAACACTCACACTGGGCCTTCCCCCTTCCCTTAGCAAACACTATTCCCTGGCATTGTTGTCTTATGCATGCCATTGACTATCATGGCAAATGCTGATTTGGGTTCAAAAGCTTATTTCCAACTTTTTTTTCTTATTTTCGGGCAGATCCCGTTTGCACATCGCTGCCTATGCTTAAACAACCAAAATCAGCCAAAAAAAAAGGTATTTTTTTATAACTTTGCAACTGTTTCTCATGCCAATGGCCATATATTTGTCCATTGGCATGCCTACTGTATTGAATTCATGCGTTCTTTGGAGCTGTCATGCCTCCGTTTTGTAATTTGCAGAAGTGTATTTGGTTAGTAACCGAATAGATTTCTGCAAGTTACACTATGCCTGCACAGACGTCTGCCTGCTTCCTGGATTACTAATTCACCTAATTTGCATGGTTTTCACCAGCAAATGGGGTAATTAGCATATAGCAGTGGTGTCCATACAGGAATAATGTAGGAGCGCTCCATTTTGTAATTTGCAGAAATGCATTTGGTTAGTAACCAAATACATTTCTGCAGGTTATACTATTCCTGCACAGACGTCTGCCTGCTACCTGATTTGCTAATTCACCTCATTTGCATGGTTTTCACCAGCAAATGGGGTAATTAGCATATAGCAGTGGTGTCCGTGCAGGAATAATTTTTGAGCGCTCGTGCATGTCCTGGGAGCTTGTTCCTGGATTGCTCATCGGCCATATTGTGTGTAGCAGCTCTTGCACTATTCCTGCACTCCATGCAGAGCTTGCTGAATCCAGGGGAGTATTTTATATCACAGCCTTCCATCTGTTAGTTAACTGATAATAATTCAAATATAAGGAGTTAGCTAATTAAATGGAAAAGCTGTTTGTGTTTCCCTTATAAAAGGAAAGAGCTCTCTCTCTCTTTCTCTCTCTCTCTCTATCTCTCCTTTTGAAAGATCTCATCTCAGTCCTATAACTCATTATGTTTTCCTCCACTACCCTTCAAGCAAGTGACACTTCCCGTATTTTCTAGAAGGATGCTACTTTTTTACCCATGAATCTAATACTAGAAAAAAAATCAACCTTGTTTTGAATCAGCAAATCCCCTTACCCTTAAATTGCAATACACAAACCCCTCAACGACCAGTTATTCTCCTGTCATTCAGAGGTCTGCTTCCTTTCCTTTTTGCCATCATTATACAACCAGCTCACTTTCAGATTTTAAAAGAAGAAATAAAAACATGCAACAATCCTTTCATAGCAAGAGGTTTAAAATATTGAGATAAGAACTATCCATTATTTTTGTCTTCCAAATTATAGACTTCTTCAGAACTAAGAGAAAAATTCAAAAAGTCAGCTCTAAATGCAATAAAATCACATAAGCAATGATGTAACAAGTCACATAATACTTCAAGCTAAAATGCAAATGCAGTTTGGAACAGTCTAAGTTGTCACGGGACTTCAGTATAGATTAGGTGGGGGGGTTGGGACGTAGGAAGGTAGGCATTTTAAGTTAAGTGGGGGTAGACAGTAGCCAGGAAAGGGTTACATAAGCTGTGGATTGGTGGATGGATGTGAGGTAGGATGAATGGGTGGGTCTTAATGGGTTTTGAAGGGGAGATTACTGTTGGGAAACACATTTGGTGTGGTCTTGTTTTTGAAGCATGATCACGTCCTGACAACCTAAGGTGGTAATGGTAGGCCTTGGCTGGTTTCCTAGCATACAGGTAAGTACAATTCTTTGGTTGGATAGTGGAGGTTTTATCTGCAGGAGACTGATGTTTTTTTTATTTTTTTGTTGTTGTTTCTCTCTCCAAGGAGGGATTTGTGGTGAGTAGTAGTCTTAATTAATAGTGAATCATATGTAGGGTCATAGCTCTCAACCTCCTTTCTCCAAAATGAGGAACATTAGCCCTCATAATGTGTGACAAATGGGCAAAATGTGGAACACTTATTAATGGCTTACTAACAACTTCAACTAGTAAGGTCATATGATGGCTAAAATATGCTGGTTTTACTTATGAAAAAGATATTTTAATGAATTAATATGATTCACATCTATTTACCCCTGGATAGCAGTTAAAAAATTCTGAACACTGAATGTGTGACAGACCCTTTCAATGTGGAACTTTGAGGAACATGCACTTATTAAGACCACAAATGAGGTATGTTCCTCATAATGAGGTACACGTAAGAGCTATGGGTAGGGTTGCAATATGGAGGGAGAGAGTGTGAGAGAGAGTGTGAGAGGAGCAAAGGGAGTTGTAGGCATGGCCGAGGGAAAGAGGGAATCCATAAGACTGAATGTAAGGTGAGTGAGTGGTGCTGTTTGCTACATTGGTAGAATAGTGTTATTTACTTACTGTGTTTTGTTCCTGAGGGCTGTTGTGGTGAGTGGGTTGGTTGCTGCATGGTATGGTGCTGATGGAGAGATGGGCAGGCTGTGATGTCATGCTGTTGTTGCTAGGGTGCCCAAGCCAGGAGAAGCAGTTTGGTGGTGGGATAGCCACAGGTTTATGGTCGTTCAGTCTTTCCTTGCTCATTGGGGGAGGCTCGTTGGTGGTAGTGGTGTTTTTCATGGGCATGCAGGGATAGCATGTAGTATGGCACGTGTGCATTGCAATGGCTGTCTGTTGAGGTACAACGTGTTAGGAGACTGGCATTGTGTGGGTGACTAGGGGAACTAGTTTTCCTGTGTTATCATTAGTGCCAGAGTTTCTTTTCGTTGGTGGGGTTAGTGGATTTCCCTGGTGCTAGGAGCTTAGTTGCTGGCAAGGAGCAAGCAATGTGGGCTTCTCGTCAGTTTGTTTTTTGCACATGAGCAATGCAGCCGCTAGGATGGCTTCATTCAAATAAAAAGCAGGGGAGGGGGGATATTAGTTGTATAATAGATGCAATTTACTTTCCTGTATCTTTATATTTAAATGCTTGCACTTTACTGGACAGCCAGGCATGACTCCATAACGCATGTCATCCTTTTCTCCTGCATTTCAACTTGATAGGGATGGATGCAGTAGCTTTCATACATGCCTATGGTTAAGGCATTGGCACTTCTTCAGCGCAGCTAATGGGTGGGGGTTCAATAAGTGATGCCTATGACTTAGTGAATCAGTAAAATGAGAAAATAAATGCAGGTGTGTGCCACGAGGATTTAGTGATGGCCAGGGGATTTGGAAAAATAAGAACAGTCTCCATGACCATGGGTGGGGGCTATGCATAGAGGCAATGTGAAGGGAGCATACCATCACTGGATTTATTTAATTTATTCTGGGAACACTTTAACTACTACACGAGAGGCAGTTTATGGGTGTTTTTTTTCTTTTTGACCGAAGATGATATTTCACAGTTTGAGTTGGGGAGGGGGTAAAGATTAGTAGGCTAGCAAATTGGAGATTTCACCAGAGGGTCCTTTCAGTGGCAACTACAGACTGTGAGAAAGGGGGTATGGGGCTGTAGGAGGCAATTGAATGCTGAGTGAGGATAGATTAAACCAGATTAATCTGTATTATGGCAGGCCAATGACAGGCTTGGGGATTTGGTAGGGATGATTGCTAGCTAGGGGCTAGGTGGGTGTTTAAGTCATTAAATAAATGCTGGAAAGGGGTCATGGTGTAAGATGTGTCTATAAGGTTAAAGGATTGTCAGAGCAGATGGTATAGCGGTACATTTGCTCTATTTGCAACATATAATTGTGTTTTTTGTCGTTAGACAAGCTGGTGATTTTGGCTGCTGTTACTAGATTTATTTGGAGGGGTTGTTAGCAGTATGTAGGTGTACTATTCAGGCATTTAAAGTGATTTTAGCTCTATTAATGACTTATTTATTGCCTGCTCTAACAATCGTTATCTTCTTTCTTCAGGGTGAATGGTGATCATGGCAGAAACTCTGAGACAGAAGTGGGCCAGTATTGTGGCACAAGCTGAAGATCTATTTTGAGAGATTCCCAATGAGGTTCTGACAGAGAGTGCACAGGGTCTGAATACTCGGAAAAAGTGGCAGATGGGGACTGGACCTTGGACATCAAAAGCTAAGAGAGACAGGCAGACAGCAACCTAGCAGAGTGCAGTGGAGGTTGAGATGCCAGTGGCAGCTCCTTCATCCTTGGCAGGTAATCATTCACCAGGTTTGGGGGGACAGAGCCTGCAGGGCTAGTTACAGGGAGTGAGTCAGAGATGAGTGGGAGTGTTCAAGGTGCTACAACGAGGAGGGGGTTGGAGTCTTTAGAGGATTGTGATTGGGGTTTTGATAATACCCTTTAGTTGTTAGAGGAGGAGTTGAGGCCTGGCCTAGATGAGGTTGGGTCAGAGTTTGGGTCACGGTCGGGGGATTGGTTGGCAATGCAGGCACTACAACAGAATGGAGCACCCATTTTATTGACCCCTCACATATCACTGGTAGTGAAAGAGAAGATTTGGAAAGGGGAATTTATTGATATTTTTGAGTTGATTGATACGGATGGGGTTCAACGTTAAACGGAAGTGGATTCAACTAAAGGGAAGGACCTTTTGGTGACATTGGTGGCTATAGGTCACAAGCTGGTGGGTAGGCTCTGGCATAGGTCATAGGATAATTGGGTCCTGGATTTTATATACTACATGGCAGTTTGTTTGGAGAGGGATACTTCATTTTCCCTTCCGCTCTTGACTTATTTTTTGACGATAAGGGAGGTGCAGAGGTTGCGGCCTGGTAATTGGTTTTGGTATGATCAGAAGTTTTGTAAATGAAAGGCAGCTGACAAATCTATGTATTGGGAAGTCAGACACCCATATATTTGGCTTTCTACTATGATGGACAGTTTTGGAGTGGGTAACAGGGTGGTTCAACCAGCTGAAGGAGTGCAGGGATATGTTGGCCGTTTAATGCGGGGAGGTGCTCATGGGTAGATTGCAGATTTTCTCATGATTGCTCTAAGTGTATGGGGGAGCATGCAGCTACGCAATATGGTGGGGGTCCCTTTGGTGGGCAGGTGTCTTATTTCATGAGTACAAGAGGTTGGGGTAGTCCTTGGATGACGTTGCAAGGGGTACGCGGCCGTGCTAATTTGCAGGGCCAAAGGGGGGGCCTTTTGTAGAGGTAGGGGGCACCCAGGGGACCCATTCACCTATTAAGGTTTAGGTGTTGAAGGACTTGCTGGCACATTATCCATTGATGGCTGTAGCTGGGGAATTAGTTGAGGGTTGTTCTAGGGGGTTTTCGATTAAGTCTACGTTGGTGGGAGATGGTATTGTGGGGAAAAAGTTGAAGTCTGTGAGAGGGAGGGAGGATGTTTTATGGGCTTTGATTGAAAAGGAGTATCAGGCAGGGAAATTGTTGGGCCCTTTTGATTGGCCTCTTATTCTGAATTTAAAGTGTCACTGCTAGAGTTTGTTCCTAAGAAGAAGCAGGGTGAGTTTCATTTAATTCATCATTTGTCTTACCCCGAAGGCAAGTGTGTTAATGACTTTATCCCCAGTGAGGAGGTTAAAGTGACATACTCATTCTTGGATGATGAGGTCCGAATAATTCATAGTTTTGAGGATGCTTGGCAGGTTAAAGTAGACATTGAGTCGGCTTTTCATTTACCAGTGCAGGAGGAGGATTGGCCTTTGTTGGGCATGGTGGTGGATGGTACTTTTAATTTTGGCACTGCCATGCCTATGGGTTGTGCAGTGGCTTGTGCTACTTTTGAGAAGTTTAGCTCAGCTTTGCATTGGATATGGCATTGTAGGGTAGATGTGCAGCAAGCAGTTCACTGTCTAGATGATTTTTTTGTTGGTAGGGAAAGGTAGAGAAGTAGTACAGGTGGCTATGCAGGAGTTTCTGGGGATATGTAAGGCACTAGGAGTACCGTTGGCGAAGCATGAGTTAGAAGGTCCTGCAAAGGTATTGGAATTTTTGGGTTTGACAGTACATACAAGGCAAAGTTTGTTTTGTTTGCCAAAGGACAAAGTGCTTCGGCTGCAGGAGAAAGTCAGTTGGGTGAAGTCCAAAACTAAGGTTGAGGTGAGGGATGTGATGGAATAGTTGGGCTTGATGAACTTTTATTGCAGGGCGGTGCATCCTAGATGGATGTTTTGTTGGTCTGTGGCTTTTGTTTTGAAAGGGAGGAAGAGTAAACACCACAGAGTTTGGGTCAGCAAGTTAGTTCGGGAGGACCTTGAGTTTTAGATGGAATTTTTACATCAGTTTAATGGGATCCCATTCTGGCAGTTGGACTGGGTAGAGCAAGGGGATCTGTAGTTGTTTACAGATGCAGCTGGGGGTTGTGGCATGGGAGCTTACTTTGCAAGGCAATGGTTTTCAGTGCCATGGCCTGCTCATTGGTCTGAGGACTGGATATTGCCTTTTAGGAGCTGATGCCAATTTCGGTGGCTTCTGTAGTATGGCAGGATCAGTTGGAAGGCAGGAGGGTGGTGTTTCATTCAGACAATATTGATGTGGTGAGAGTGTTGTAGGTTAAAATGGCTAAATCCCATCATTTGATACTGGTTCTTCGTAAACTTGTTTTGCAAAGTTTATTGATTAATTTTTCATTTACAGGGTCGCATGTGTCTGGGGTTAAGAATGAGATAGCTGATAGTTTGTCTCATTTTCAGTTTCACAGATTTTGGCAGGTGGCTCCCACAGCAGTAGTGCATCCCTCCATCATTCCAGACGAGATTTGTCAGATTGGCCAGTAGTAATCGGCAGGTTGGTGCAACAATCCTGGGTGGTATCTACGAGGAAAGCTTAGGGTAGGACATTGTCCAATTTTGACAGTTTTCTGAGGCAGTTACCAGACGATGAGTGTGAGTGGTCGGAGAGTTTGTTGTTGCATTATTTAGCCCTGTTGAGGGAACAGGGTAAGGCTATTCATATGGTGAGGGTGGGACTGGCAGCTACTGGAGCATTCACTCGGTTGGCCAGATTAGAGGATTGTACTAGGTCATGGTTGGTAGGTTGAGTGTTGAAAGGTTGGGGTAGAGTTGAAGGTCCTGGTGTGGATAGGAGATGGCCGGTGATGAAGTGGATTTTAAGAATGTTGCTTAAGGGTTTTGGCAAAATGTGTGGATGTTTGGAAGAGTATGTGGCATGGAGTACGGTAAGTGTGCGGATATACTGTGGGGCAGTTTGGGTTTCTGAGTTGATGGGTTCCTTGGTGGGAATGATGTGCTTATATTGCCCAAGGCAGTACATATTAGGTTGAGGTCTTTGAAGACAGGTCAGGAAGGGAAGGGGCTCCCGATAGTTATGGGAGTGGTTGCATCAAGTTGGAGATGTCCTGTGGTTTAGGGTAGGAGATTGTGGGTGGCTAAAAGGGGTAAGGTTCAAGGGTTAGTTTTTACATCATTAGGTTGTTGAAGGTTGACAGGTGAACAATTGAACTTGATTAGCAGGAGGGCTCTTAGTAGTGTTGGTTTATAAGGTGATAAGTCTTGTTCCCATTCTTTCAGGATGGGCAGGGCATCTGATTTAGCGAAGGGAGGAAGCTCAATTGAAGTCATCAAAAGGGTGGGGTGGTGGTCTTCCAATGCCTTTTTAACTTATATTAAGTAGTTTCGTTGAGAGTTTTTGTTTAAAGATTTTTTTTTTTAGGTGAGAGTAGGATCATCATCTTGGGTCATTCTTTCATTTATTGGGCAGTCAGGTGTGCGATGGTTAAACGTAATCGAATTAATTTGGGTCTGGATCATTTTGGACTGAAGGTCATCTGGCATGGTGTTAGAGGGTTGATGTGGACTCGGATACTGCAGGTATTTACTATGTTGCAGAGTCAGCGGTGATTGCCGCCGGTCTTGTTGATTCATTTATGGGGGGGTTGATTTGGGCAGAATTCTAAAAAGGCAGTTGGTTTATCATATTTGTGAGGATGTTTTAGCATTGAGAAGGCTTTATCCATCAGTGGTTTTGATTTGGTCTGAGATTATTCCCAGGTTAGTTTGGAGGGAAGCAAACATTTTTTGGCATTGAAGAGGGCCCGGAAGTATGTTAATTTTACACTGGCAAAATATTTGAAAGATATGGTGGTGCATACTATACAGCATGGAGAATTTGAGATGTGGTATAGGTCGGATGGAGTTTATCTCAATGAATTTGGTTTGGATTTGTTTAACCTTAATTTGAGGTTGATGTGGAGGACTTAGTGAAACAGGGTATTGTGTGAAGGGGAACACCCCTTTCATGCTGGTGGCAAAGAAGAGTGCAAGGCTTGCCCCTTTTCCATTCCCCCTCAACAGGATTATTGGAATTGGAGGTGGTGAAATTTGATGGAGGAAGGCTTGGTGCGGAAGGTGAATTGGTGATATGCTAAGGTGAGCGGGGACACTGTCTTTGTAATTACAATGATAAGTGAGCAAGTGGGGGACACTACCTATCTAAGGGTGAGCGGGTACGCTGTCCTTATGTTTAGTTATGTTATTTCAATGAGTTGAATTTGTGTCAATAAAGTTTTTACGTTTACTATTTCATTATTCTTTACTATAACGATTGTCAAAAGTCTGTGGGTGTCTGTAATTTTTAATAGGACCGTGACAACAAGTTTTCAATACAAAAATTCAAATAAAACACTTTAGAATATAACATTTAAAATGTACAACTTGTGTAATCTGACACATCCTTAAACACTTTTAATACTAATATTATCATTTAAATCTAGTGAATTGTTTGCATTTAGTAATTACTGCCATTGCAGTTCTTCACATTCCAAGTGTAGCCTTGTTATCCTCTCTTACAACTGGCTGTACATTGTCAGGAACTGAAATCAATGTTTTAAAACCAGAACATTTATTGGAATACCTAATTAATACATTTTTGGAACCATATTAATAGTACAGGCATGCTTGTACATCTTTTGCTTTAACCCTAACCTAATTCCTTTATTCTGAGGAAAAGTGTTACATTTGTGTCTCTACTCTTCATACTTTGTACACAATCCACATTGATAATTCAATGGTCTCATGATCAAACACATAACTTCAAATGTACATATATGCATTACTTTTACAGTTAACTTCTCCTCAGTGAAAATGTCACCGACATTGACAACAGTACAACATAAAAGAATAAATGATTCCTGATCACTGCTTTAAATGAATCAAGCTGGGGACTATCAATTCTTCATAACAACGCTCAGCTTATATTTTCTATTCTCCCATCAAGACATCAAGTTAATGTGACAGCTCTGTAACACAGTGGTATAAAGCTCTGTCTACACCTTCAACAGTCTGCACTTTAAGCATCTTCACTACCTGTTCTGCATCTCAGTTTTCCTCACCATCTTTGTAATCTGAAGACATCATTGAGATTTCACTGTCTTGAGTGACTCTGTAGACATCCATTGACTATATTTGTGGTACACTCATTTCTAATCAGAAATATCACAGGTATTTAATGCTTCCACTCACATTTTGGAATACTTGTCACATAATACTTCATTATTAATCACTATACCAAAACAGCACTGGCAGCTGTAATTCCGCTGATCAATGCTCATTTTGTATCCTTTCAAGATGTCATGATACTTCGGAAAAAAATCCTGCAAAACAGTGCAGGAATGCTCTCAGTTTCTTGGAAAGATTTCTCCTCTTAATGTGAATATCTACATAGGTCTTGACTGTAAATTGTTTAGACTGAATCAGATGACTAACGTGATTATCAATACAATTAATACAAATATGTATACATAACAAGTACATAATTGCAGAATGCTTGTAGCTATTTTCTTGCACTACTGGAAATAATTTGGATAGCCTGGCTGCGAAGACAAAATGCAAGCATTGGTTCAACACATTTATTAATTTGCTGAAGCTGCTCATTCAAGGACAAATACTGTTTTATTTTCTTCCTAGTGCACAGAAGCATAGCACAATGAATCATAAATACGTATGAAGGAATTTATATTCTTGTCGTTTGACATTACAGCAATTTAATTTCTCTGGTACAGAAGAGCATGCAATTTATCCTCTGATATTATGTAAATAATTTTTGTTTAGATTTGGTGGATTGGTCTATTAAGTGATGAACATTAAAATGGTAAGTGGAAAATATTCTATCAGTTATAAAAGACACGTACTGATTATTTAATACTGTTTTTTATGGTGGGGTAAAAAAAAAGTAAGGTGGGCTTATTATCTGTTTAGCTCTTAAGAACAAAACTTCAGTTTGTGTGTGGCGAATAATAAAGAAGTACAGGCAGTTCCCAGGTTACAGACAGCCGACATGCAGACAACCCATAGATACGAACAGGCTGCTGCAATGTCAGAAATAACGTGAAAATAAATAATGAAGAATTGTGTTGTATTTTCCTTTTCCCCATTTCCCCATTTGTAAAGTTGCTTGCATGTCTTGTTAGAGCAATTACTTACACCTTCATGGAGAACAAGCAATCCAATTGGTTAAGACATCACTGTGCTGATGATCTGATTGGCCAAGACTGCTGGCTTGTACAGTACACAGTATTGAAGCAGTTACTGTACTGTACAGTAGAATGGGCAAATGACATTGCAGCTCACTAGGCTCTAGGTGACAGTAGGAGGTCTGGCTGAGGTCTGAAAGTTTAGGAAAGAGTGGAAAACATTCATGGGTGATGTCTGTAGTACAGAAATGTGAACTGAAGTTTAAAAAGAGGTAAGTTTAACATATTTTTTGCATGAAACATTCTACTGTACTGTACTGTACTATATTGCAATACAGTACAGTAGAACATTACATGTATGTGTTTTTACATTCAAATTTGACTTAAGGACAGACTCAAAAATGGATCTTATCCTTAACCCAGGGATTGCCTGTAGAACTAATAATTAAATAATTAAGACATGGATGAAGTGGCAATAGATCCTAATTGATAGCAGTATCTGAGTGTATAAGCTTGACTGCTATGTACTTCCTGAAAACTATACCTTGGATGTCACATTAGTCAGCCTGTCACTTATGATGTCTTGAGTATATCATTTAAAATAGACTAGTTGTCACACAGACATATAGTCACCATATTCAATGTGCTGCAATTATCTTTTTGGATACTCCAATATAAAGATTATCCTTGGGGGGTGCTGTCATTGTTGCTGGGCACTGCCATGTGATGACTATCATGGAATGGAGGAGATCTACCAAGTTACACGTCTTTGTCAAAGATGACATTATCATCCCAATCGATGAGAATCTCATAAATGGTACTCTGTCATGGGATATGGGAAATTATTTATTTGTATTGCATTTCTGGGTTGTTTGTGGCAAGGAAAGCTTTGGTAAGTGTTTATATGCATTTGAAAAAATAAAGTACAGCACTGAGTCTTTGATATGAATGAATCTCCAGAAGATCCTTTCATTAGGGCAGTAAAGGCCCTGAATGAATTGTGGTGCGGTGTTTATCTTAAGACACACACCTGAAACTGATCCTGCCATAATGTGCATAGAATGCTCTTCTGATGAGTTTGACTCATAATATGAACTCTGCTTTCCTCTAGTTCTAGTTTGTCATATTCATGTTTTGCATCGGTTTTGATTGACCTGATCTGATCTGACTCACCTACTACAGCTGTTCAGCAGTTAAAGGGAAAGCAGACTTTGATAAGGTATTTTTACTTTTTTTTTTCTTTCACCATTAGTATACTCCTAATATTATGATCTGCTCCTGTTTTCATTTCTTTAACATTTTTCATAGATGTATCTTACTTGGACCTTCTCATTCCTTAACCTTCAGTACAGATACTTACTACATTTGTCATTCAGACTTAGCATTTTTGAGCCTAATGTATGTATCATAGTGTTTGCTTTGTTTGTTTTACAACACCCTTTTTTCAAACATAAAATGCAGTCAGTATCTTCCTGTCTTGTCATAACGTTTGGGGGGTGGGCTGGCACAATGGGTTAAGGTGCTTACCTAACAGACAAATTACAGGATTTGATTCTCACCTTTGGGAAATTGTCTAGGCTTACAATGGCTAAAAAGGGCAGTTAGCTTAGTGCAAACCCATGAACTTGTTGGTTTGTCTCCTTAGCATGTATTCCATAGTTTCAAACACCATTCCCAAAATCTGCTTAACCAAATATTATTTTATGCAATTTTCATTCATTTTCTTATATAGTTAGCTACAATAAAACACAGGCATCTGGTTTTCCCTTCACAGTGTTGGGTAGTGGAAAATGTTGCATATTTATTCCATGTATGAAAGAAAAGTATAAAATACCACAAAACACTCAAAATGTATATTAAATATCATACAAGAAATTAAATAATAATGGTTGAAACAGGTTAAATAATAGTGTTAGAAACAGGTTAAATAATAATGTTTGAAACAGGTTAAATAATAATGTTTGAAACAGGTTGTTTTGCTTAAGTGGGTACAATTTTCTGACTGAGTCATGATTTTCACTTGCTTTTTCCTTTCAAACCTGCTCCGAGACTATAGCTTCTGCTCTTTTTCTGAGTGTGTGTGTGTGTGTGTGTGTGTGTGTGTGTGTGTGTGTGTGTGTGTGTGTGTGTGTGTGTGTGTGTGTGTGTGTGTGTGTGTGTGTGTGTGTGTGTGTGTGTGTGTGTGTGTGTGTGTGTGTGTGTGTGTGTGTGTGTAAGTTTCTATTTTATTTGCTAAACTTAAGCTATAAATCTCTGCCTTCAGCAAGCCATAAAGAAGACACATCTAAGGCTAGGCTGCCTCCATAGAGTAAAACCTTACCTTACTGACTCTGCTAGACAAAACATAGACATTTCTTTTCTACTATCCACCATATTATATGCCCTTCCTATCCTAACCAATCTCAATTCTTCTCTATCAGACAAACTAGAACAATGTTAATATAAACTAGCCAAATTCACAACCATCGAAAAAAAAAATAGAGATCCCATCACTGCCTCTCTCTAAAGCAACTAATCTCTCTGAAACGAAATAATTATCTGTTGTACTCACAATTAATTACAGCCTTCAAACTACTGCACAACCCTTAAAAGTTCCCTTGTGCTCTGTCTATAATTCAGCCTTAAACTACTGAGACACCTCTATGCTCCACTGTCAAATCATTACTATCCACGACTAAACCTAACAACAACACAAGATACTCCCTGTAGTCACTCTGTATTGTTAATAACTGGAACACCTTCCCATTCCACTTGCCATCTGCAACCTGAAAGACTTTAAATGCCAGTGGAAGCAACAGCTGATAGATAAATGGCTCAGCATCTTCCTGGTTAAACTAGTTCTAATATACCTACATGAATTTGTTCCATAAATCTCTGCTGCACAAAACTTAATGTACTGTTATCACAACTATACTCTATCATTTCACCTCCTTTATTTCAATGAGCCTTCTATTCTCCTTCACACTTCATGGGCTGCTCTAAGTTTTTATCTTATCTTCCTATTGCCTAGATTTTAAACAAGTCTTTACAGTTACAAATAATTCTCATGTAAAACCTGATAATCTAAGCATATTGATGATACTGCATATACGTCTATGTATTTAAAAATAAATAAATAAATAAATTGAAACCATTTCTAAATAACGTAGCAAACAACAAGAATGTTGAAATAATAGAACTCTTGCTCTTGAAAGAAACTGACTGTAAGTGATGAAATAATGGAAATAATGGAAATAATGTATGCGATGTCTGCATAATGGTGCTTTTCTCCCTGGGTCTCTAGTGAAAGAGGGTACTGCTCAGTCAAACTTTCCCAGTAAAGAAATGCTGATAATTAAATAGCTAAATAAGTTTCACAGGCTTACAGTTTTAGTCAACAATTCAGATTTGTTAGAATTTAAATGTAATTCAAAATACTCTCGATAACTTACAATGGAATGATTACCTCAGAAACCTAATGATATTTTCAGCTTTACATTCATTTCATAGACTTGATATCATTTATCAATTCTAAAATGAAACAAATATTTTCATTTCTTAAATCCCATGCAGCATATACTGGTCATGTCTAAGAGAAGCAGAAGTATTTGAAAACAAATCTGAATTTTTAATACTGTATTTATATATGCCCTGACTTTTTCCTAAGGTTAAGTTAAACTGCTAGCTAATTATCATATATTTACATGTCTATAAGCATTCTCAGTTTTTCAGCAATTAGGACTTGGGACAAACTTGCCCTTGTCTAACCTCATAAGCATAAGGTGTACCATGAAGAATGCTGAGTTTTATCTAGTCTAATATAAAGCTGAGGCTGAGTGAAATTCTATGAGTAATGTTCACATTATGGCCCCTGCTACTGCTTGATGAGAGAGCATTCAAGCACACTGCCTGTTTTAGTCTCTTACCCTGGAAATAATTATGTTTAGAATCCAATTAATGATGTTCTAATTTCACCTGAATGGCGATATAATCGTTGATCAGAATGTTTTATTGAATAGCTGAAAATCATTAAAGATAAACATTTTGTGCTTTCACATTTTATTCTTCATGCCATAATGTACATGTTCTGTATGCACGTCTGTGTTATCATATATTTTGCCCTAACTAACACCTTCCTAACCTCCTTGTTTGTTCATCTTTGTTAGTTTCTTCAGACACTGACAAGACATTAGTCATACTGCAGTCAGTGCAGTGGTATTCCCTTGCTCTGTAGAATGCTATAGGGCTTCTACTAGACATGCCCTCCATGTTGCATTAGCATAGCCACCTGCCACCTCAGAGGGGTGTGAAGACTGAACACCTTTACTGTATGACCTCAGACAAGGGATGGTATTCATAGCCCTGAGGTTCCCACTTGCAGACCAGTTATTTGTGAAAGTTTCTACTATGGTTATATGGAAATTCAGTGATAGCATGTTATTTACACTGAAAAAATAAATGCAAAGGTGTTATAAGAAAAATGCCCACTTGCAGCAAAAGGGTAAAGTAGCTGAAAAGTCTTAAGTATTCATGAAGTACTACATGAAAAACTAAGTGCTCATTTAATTAATGTTGTGTTATTATAAATGAACACCACCATGTAAATGCACATTTGAAATATTTAAGACAAAAGGCGTGCAGCACAGCTTTAATTATTAACTTTTTTAGAAAAGACAGTCTAATTACAGGGCAGTGGAAACTTGTATAATGGAGATAGTTCAGTGATTTTTTTTTACCAGAACTTAAATGTGTGTTGCATATTTATATATAGTTGGCAAGTGTACCACTGTAATGTCTGGAAGTTGACAGTAAAGATTTTATGACAATGATAATGATGTCATGTTTAGGCAAATCTTCAACAGGAAAGCTCACTTTGTTGCTAGACACAGTGGCAAAAGTCACTACAGTGTATCACTGGAAGAAGTTTTTTGACTTAATTTTAAAAGTATTTGGCTTTAATTCATTCTAAATTTGCCCACAGATTGCTGTATAACAGAAGCAGATCAAGTAAAAAACAAAAATAATAAAAGATAATTCATGCTACTTAGCTTTTGTAGGAAAACTTTGCAAAAGTATCCACTCTAACCTCAGGAATATATCTGTTACAAAAACATTCAAGAATGAATTCAGGAAAAATCTGTATCCGAATTAAAAAGCACCTGTCAGATAATTTACTCTTTATTAGTGTCTTCAGTTGCTTGCAGTCTTCCTTATCTCTCTCTCCCTGTTCTTGTGCATGCGCTTCCTTATCTCTCGCTCCCTGTTCTTGTGCATGCGCTTCCTTATCTCTCTCTCCCTGTTCTTGTGCATGCGCTTCCTTATCTCTCGCTCCCTGTTCTTGTGCATGCACTTCCTTATCTCTCTCCCTGTTCTTGTGCATGCGCTTCCTTATCTCTCTCTCCCTGTTCTTGTGCATGCGCTTCCTTATCTCTCTCTCCCTGTTCTTGTGCATGCGCTTCCTTATCTCTCTCTCCCTGTTCTTGTGCATGCGCTTCCTTATCTCTCTCTCCCTGTTCTTGTGCATGCGCTTCCTTATCTCTCTCTTCCTGTTCTTGTGCATGCACTTCCTTATCTCTCTCTCCCTGTTCTTGTGCATGCACTTCCTTATCTCTCTCTCCCTGTTCTTGTGCATGCGCTTCCTTATCTCTCTCTCCCTGTTCTTGTGCATGCGCTTCCTTATCTCTCTCTCCCTGTTCTTGTGCATGCGCTTCCTTATCTCTCTTTCCCTGTTCTTGTGCATGTGCTTCCTTATCTCTCGCTCCCTGTTCTTGTGCATGCGCTTCCTTATCTCTCTCAACCTGTTCTTGTGCATGCGCTTCCTTATCTCTCTCTCCCTGTTCTTGTGCATGCGCTTCCTTATCTCTC
Organism: Protopterus annectens; assembly: GCF_019279795.1. Classification (NCBI taxonomy): domain Eukaryota; kingdom Metazoa; phylum Chordata; order Ceratodontiformes; family Protopteridae; genus Protopterus; species Protopterus annectens. The sequence continues at coordinate 773,072,217 of NC_056732.1, forward strand.
TCGCCCTGTTCTTGTGCATGCGCTTCCTTATCTCTCTCCCTGTTCTTGTGCATGCTTTACTAACCAAAGCTTCTGCCTTGCATATTTTTTTATGCTTTGCTTACATTTATGTCTTTGCAACAGTGATTAAGCCTTCTGACATCCCTAATATCTGTTATCATTGTTTTTATCCATACGGAGTGTTTTATCTCATTAATTTACATGTCCTTAGCTGACTGAGAACTGACAAGCTACTCCCATGTGCTCGCTTATAGTTTTGTCTTGCACATTGCCCTGAACACTCCTAGTGGAAAAGTATAGGAAAATCTCACTGCCAAAAGAACTTCCACAGATGAATTTCTGTCACATTTCTACGATAAATTAAAGGACAGTGCATTCAGCTATACTGATCGTGATGACTATATATTTGCCCTGAAGATTCTTTTTTTTTTGTTTCTGTTAACACCTTTATTGAATTATCACTTGTGACATATGCAAATTTACATTTATGCAAAGTAATCAAACTGTATTAACAAATTAACATTAACAAACATTATATTTCACATATATATAACCTAAGCAACATTACATAAATTATTCAGTTTCTGCTCCTTTTTTAATAAACAAGAAACATCTTTATTAAACCATCACTTGCAGCATAAGAAATCATACATTTATAAAAATGAAAACAAACCACATCAACAAAATCCTAGTTGCAAGCATTTTACTTCATAAATCATACTGACACACTGCCAGTTGCAAACATTATACATCACTTATAATCTACGGAATCATTTTCATTCAAACATTACCATAGCTCATTAAGTCCTGCCTTCTTTTAAACCTTATTCCTCCCTATGTGTGTTGTTCCCACAATTCCCATTTTTTTCTGTGTAGTGTTAAGAAACTCTCACTGCCAAAGGAACTTCTACAGCTGAACTTTAGTTACATTTCTAAAAGCAGTAAAAGGGCAATACCTTCAGTTATACTGCTGCAAAGCAGAACCCGTGTATCAAATTAAACTGATGAAATAGCTTTAGAACTGTAGTCACTTTTTTATTCACTTTTCCATAGTGAGTTCTATGTGAAACTGCCAAAGCTCCCCAGTTGTATTGCTTTAGTTTAAGCTAATTTAACACAACATCATGTTCTAATTCCACAGCTTCCATGCAGAAAGCAATTCCCTCATACACGAGCCTCTGCTGAGACTCCTCCAACCTAAAACAAATAAAAAAGCAAAACAATACTACAGCAGTGACTGGCCTCCGAGTAATTGAACGTATGGGTATATCAGCTGCCTTCCGGTAAACTTAACAGGCCATAGGTATATGTTGTTCTCATAAAAATAAAATTAAATGCTGTCACTCAACTCAAGCAGTCAGAGTCTTTCTATCCCTCTACATTCTACCTCATTGATTATTGTTATTGGAAAACCATCTGAGATGGAGCAGCTGCATCCCATTGAATTACCTAATTGCATCTCTGTTTAGGCTGTTGGTTTCCAGCCAGCTGTCTGGCTCCAGTCTTAAAATCACTTTCCCATTCTATGACCCAAGTACCACTTCCTGAACCAAGCATCTCTAAAACATCATAGATTATTTATGGTGCAGACTCCAAGGAGGTGTGGGACATTTCTGGGGCAGACATGAGGGGGGTAGATTATTTCTGGGATAGGGCATTTCTGGGACAGACACCAAGGGGGTAGAACATTTCTGGGACAGGCACCAAGGGGGTTGGGCCCCACTCCATTCATTCTTGCTATGCTTGGACTCACTCTGCTGCCCTACCCTAACACCAATTCCCAGCAACCCTCTCTTGCTCTACCTACATTTATATCCTTAATCACACCTAGCTAAGACTTCTCCAGTCAATAACTACCTATTCAGGAGTTTGTCTGCATAACAATAATTGAATACCCTCTCACTCAATCTTTCCCACACCAGTTATCTTTCCTTTACTGTCTATCAACTTCCACAACCTCCCTCTCACTTCCTCTAAAACCCATCACCTACTAACACACCTCCACTCACACTTCCATCACTCTTTCTATTTACACAGTCAGTACCTCACCACTATATACAGTAGCTCCCTATGTATCTTTGAGTGCACTCCCTCCCTGCTATAGCGACAACAATACATCTAAAACAATCATACCTTGTCCCGTTCTTCACTTTCTTGCAGCGCCTGAACCCAGAAAATTATTGTATTATCTTGAATTCATTTCACTACTACTATAATCAGCATTCTGCTACTCAAAGCACTCTTACTTATTCTTACACTAACTTCTCACCTTACAGACTGTCCCCTCAAACTTAATACCACAAATCTCTAAACTTCCAATTAACTAGGACATCTACAACACCAACACCAACACTAACATATAACCATGTCTCTTTAACAACTCTCCCACTGCACTGTCACTGTCCCTCATACAGAACAAAATAAACCATCATAGCCACCATTAAAGTGCACTAAAACATTGTACTACACAACTAAAATGCCAACTTGTGGGGACATTCACCCCAATCCAGAACCTACAAGCCAACATTTAAACCTAGAAATGACTAACATAACTAAGAAACTTAAAAACTCAAACCAGACTCCTCTGTTAGTCAAACCACACACCTCCTCCCTGAATCCTATAATATGAACATTAAAAAATTATCTTCCCTATCAAACACCCACATTCTGCCAAACCCTACTCATGCACAGAAACCATCATGCCCGCCAAACAACTAAATCTAGTAATATTACATCTTATTAGCATTTGCAATAAATCCACAGAACTGCATGCCTGGATATCAGATTATACCCCCGATTTCTTATCCCACACTGAAACCTGACTAACCCCATATAATAGATGCAGAAGTCCAACCTCTTGGTTACAGCATCATGGATAATGACTGACCTCACAAAAAAGGAGGAGGAATAGTCTTTAGCAAGTCCACCTCCTTCAATCTTTCTTCCTATATGAATATCATCCACAAATTTCAGACAGCTGAAATACTTACACTATTCAAACTAAATAGCAACAAAACAATTTGTATTATTCTACTGTGCATCTCTATCCAGTAATAAAATTCTCATACTCCAGGAATTCCTCTCCTGGATTTCCAGTACTATAACATATGAAAAAATCATACTGGGAGATGCAAACATTGATTAGTAAAATGTAACCATTGAAAGTTCCTCATCTTGTATCTTTTTGGCATGACTCAGCTTATCTCAACTCCCAAAAATGAATAGTCACAGACCCCATTAAACACATTACCAGATGAACCTACTCACTAAGTGACCACTTCCCAGCATATATTTGTAGAATTACCACCGATATTTCTTATACCCACCAACTCAAAATAGACTTAAAACTCAACATGTTTAACTAAGACATATTCACCACTATCCTAAAGAACTTTAAGGGATGCATTCTAATAATTTTCCCACTAGAAAAGAATGAGGCACCTTTTTATAATTTGTCCCTTAAGACCCTAAAAAGCCTTGCCCTTCAATGGAAAAAAAAAGAGCAAAAGAAACCCACCCTCCCTGGCTTTCCACCATAAGCAGCAAAACCATAATACATACCAGACACAATGCTTGGAAAGACTGGCTCAATCTCACAAAAAATCAGCACTATAAGGAACTTTATAACCAAAATAAAGACAATTATACAAGGACAAAAATTATATTATAGTCATCTACAACTTAATACAAAGATGACTCAGTGCTGGTCCTCAATACATTCTATACTTAGTCTTGGTCGAGAAAAACATCCATACCCTTTACAAAACTTCTCTCTCCTTGAAACATTCACAAAATGTAATACATACTATGTGGGAAACATTGCTACCCTCAACAATAGCATGCCGCACACCCCTAGTCAGTCCAGTAACATATCAGATATTTCCCCTCCAACACTCTCTTAACCCACAAAAAGCAGGAGTCCAATCATTTACTAAGTTTACCATAAAACCTGAATAGACATCCAACTATGAAAAAAACGTCTACTTAAATCATGCACCGCAGCTGCAGATGACCTTCTACCAGAATACCTTAAGATGGCTGCAGAGACCATATCTTATCCAGTAAGTATCATAATCAGCAGATTCATGGAGGAATCTTATGCATTATCTATCTGGAAAAAATCCTTCAGCATCCCACTACATAAGGAAGGAAACTCAACAGAAGAATCTAATTTCCAACATATTCCTGTCCTGTATCCTCTCTCAAATATTCTTGAAAAATGTGTCTATTAGCAATTTCTTCACCACCCCCTCAAAGAGAAGCTCCTAACATGGATTCTGCCCAGGTCATGATACAAATACTAAACTGTTATTCTTCATAGATAATATAAAGAAAAGCTGGGACTCTGGTCAATATATGCCTTTCCCATTTCTAGATCTCAACAAAGCCTTTGATAACATTTGACTTAGTAAACTCCTACAACAAATGATCCACCTTAGTTTATCACTTCCCTCTCTACATTGGTTTAAAAGAGATCAGCCTGACAGACAACAGACAGTCAAATGGCAACATGCCCTCTCCACTTACCTCCGTTACCACTGGTGTACCGCAAGGTTCAGTTCTTGACCCCTTTCTCTTTAGCATTATATTAATGACCTTCACAACTCCACTAGACAAGATCACTTACACAGTATACTGGCAGCTTGACAATAATATGCTCATCATATAATTTTACACATCTTCTACAAGTCACACAAGGAACCTTCATCTCTGTTGAAAAATGGCTTCACAGTGCCCAGCTGCTGCTTAACCATAAAAAAATAAAATTACTCTTATTCCCCTAAAGTACAGCATAAAGATTAATCCAGCTTTAAAATTTTCTCAATAAACAAAATTGCGATAGAACTGGTATCACAAACAAAACTGCTTGTAGTGACAATTAATGACAACCTTGACTTCGAGCTCTACATGCAAAATAATGTAAAATAAATCATAAAAGCTCGGTATCTTATATAAATGCAAACATTTTCTTAATAACTCCACAAAAACCAAACTATCAACAATATACCTCCTCCTCTCTTTCTTATATGGTGCTGCTATCCTTTCCAACCTACAGGCCTCTGTTAAAGCCAAACTCAAATTAACAATTTCCAACCAATAATACTATTAAACACATCATTGCAAAGGTCTCAAAGTCTAAAATTTGGTTGAACTACCCCAGCACCTTGACTTTGTATAAATAGCTACATCCTACAATATCATACATAAACCCCTGCATCAGCCTTAAACACTATTTTAATTGTCTATAACCCATATAGACCCCCTTTGTTCTCTCTAAATATAACACAGTAAATCACTGGATATGTATCTTACCAATACATTTTTTATAATTTAGCTGGGTAAACAGGATCTTTTTTCCACAGACTGCCACTAAAAATGGACTTGTGTGACTGAGTCATATATATATATATATATATATATATATATATATATATATATATGTATATATATATATATATATATATATATATATATATATATATATATATATATATATATATATATATCACAACACATTTGTGCGACTCTTTACTTCATCAACTTGAAATGTTGGAAACTGCACAGTCAAATCCTCAAAACAGAAAATCTGCTACCCAAAAGAATGTTAACACTATGGGAATGTCGACTTTGCTCAAAACACCTATACTTTCGGATGTCTCCTCTGACCATTATGCAGGGGGGCAAGCCCCCCCCACCATGTGGGGTGCTGTACTCCCACACGCCCTGCTAATTATATATACTAACTCTGAGATTGCACTACAATAAGGGAAGGGTATATGTCCCGATTCCCACTGTAGTGAGGTCTCCAGTCAAAATGCTGAACTTATAAAAGAGCGAATGGACACTGGCATTTGCTATTCTATGAGTTCGGCATTTTTCAGTTCATTAATGCGAATTGTTGAAAATCGCACATTTGACTGTTGCAAATGTGCACCTCAGCATTTTAGAGGTAAACCATATATATATATATATATATATATATATATATATATATATATATATATATATATATATATATATATATATATATATATATTGAGAGAGAGAGATATTTAGATATATACATCGAGACAGACAGATACAGATATGCAATAAATGTTATATTATATATATGTATATATATATATATATATATATATATATATATATATATATATATATATATATAGAGAGAGAGAGATTTTATTGGCTCTTGATACCTTTTGAGCTATATCTGTACTGAATATATGTTCTGTAAAATATACTTTACAGTGACTTGTTTTCCTTAGTACAGCTTCAATGTCATACTCATTTCTGAACTTATTTTGTGACGGCTTGTTCTTTTCTTTGCACATTGTATATTCCAATTTGTTTTGTACCATATATGTAATGTATTTGGAAATCTTTTTCTCCTTGGTACTCCACTGAAAATGAATTAACCTACAGTATATTCTAGGTTAAATGTAAATGAATAAATAAATGAATGATTACTTAGCTAACTAACTAACTAACTAAATAAATAAAAAAGTTATTTTTCAGGGAGAACAACACATGCTGATATGACTACAGTATAGGATGAAGTAGTCTACAATATACTAAGAACTACTAGCACATAGACTGTTAAAGAAATGTGTACAAATATGCTGCAGATCATTTCTAAGATCATGCATTTTCATTCATCTTTTGAGAGGCTCCTTACTGAAATGTTGACACTCCAAATGCCAAGTATCCACAAGTCAAAAGAAAAACAACACATAATGAGGATCACTCTTTTCTACCCACGAATATATATATATATATATATATATATATATATACACACACACACACACACACACACACACACACACACACACACACTCACGCACACACACACACACACACACACACACACACACACACACACACACACACACACACACACACACACACACACACACACACACACACACACACACACACACACACACGTGTGCATGCACACACACATATATATATATATCTTTTTTTCTTTTCAAAGATAGATAGACATTGATACAGATTTTATATCTGTCTTATCTATCTATATGCATATAAAAAGAGTGAGAGACAGATTCTCTATATGTAATATATTTTGACAAACTCTGCTACAATGTACCGCCTGCTTTAAGTTACATCCTGATAACAAAGTCTGTAAGATGTCATTTAAACATTTTACAGGTGCAACACAAGTATCAGTATGGTATGAGCTAGAGTTATTACTCAAAAATATGTTTCATAGATGTACCAGCATATAGTATGTTTTGTCTTCCAGAATGCCTATTTAAAATTTTTTCTCCACACTCAAAGCAATGTAACTCTTCCATTTTCTCTTATTTTTGGTAGCTTTTGTACTGTTTTGCACAGATATTTGTCTTATTTTTCTGAATTTCCGCTTGCCTAGTCTGGTATTTTTTCTACCTTACTAACAAGCAACAATCTTAAATGCCCTGCTGAACCTAGTGTATGTCTAAATGTTCTTTCTATCGGTTGATATTTATTGTTTATGATTCACCAAAACCACCAAACCCTAAGATGTCTAAAGGGTCTCTAATATGAATATCCAACAATTGTGTGGTAGTACACCATGGCCAGAATGACTTTTACTGTTATCAATGCCAATTCCTCAAAGTCCTAACCCTTCCTCTGGACTGAAATACTTTTACCTCCTCAAGACGGGGGCTTCAAACTGAGGACCACATCCGTGGGAACACTATATCCATCTTCAGCTGAAGGAAAGGAGATGGATGTGTCATGTCATCATCCTCATCTTCATCCTCACAATGGGGAGTACAACATATAACATAATAATCTTGACTGTGTGCACCTTTCTGCATGTTACATGCTGCTGCCTGCCTAACCCTCTTATGGGTACACATGCTTGTCATTTTGGCCGATTTTTAGCCTCAACTATATAGCAGCACAGTGTAAGGAAAGCCCAGGCCATCTTCTTCATGTAGGTAGTGTGACCATTAGCAGCTGAAGTTCATCTCACAGCCAACCAACTACTGTCCTGGATAAATGATTGCTCCAGAATCACCAGCATTGCAGGCAGCTGTCCTGCCCCTGTACCAAACTGATAGTTTTTTTTCCCCTAAAATATAGGACTAGCAAGAAGTGTGAGAGTACAACATAGCTGGAAAAAACTGAAAAAATGATTCTCTATGTAACAACAGTTAGAAATTGACCAGATTGTAATAAGTAATAAAAGGTATAAATATGAATGTTCATTGTAGTTCACAGGTAAGTAAATACACTTCTGTTAAACAAAGTGGTCGCTACTTAATTTGTCTTATACAGACATTAATCAAAAATTCTCATAAACTTAACACAAATTTGCCTCTACATTAATGACATGGAAAGCAGTATCAGGAAACTTTAAAAAAAAGTTTAAAATGCCCTCAGCTTTGTGACTTGTGAGTATAACATTGATACTCTAGGTGGTATGTTTCTCTGTTTATGAAAAGTTCTTAATAAAAAATGCCCTGCTCAGTGTACCCCCGAGTCACCTTCACTACCCATGTGAGCAGCAGGTGGGCATATGGTCTTTCACTCCCCCTAAATGACTCCTGTACAAAGATTGCTAATTTAACTCCAATTCTCTGGCTCATAATCAGGGTTCTGTCCCCCTGTGCCACAGAGACAGGCCCTTACTATTAAATAATTTGCACAGACAGCTCCAGTGAATCTTGTAGCCTGTACTTATAAATCTGCAAGTAGGTAGCAGCAGTTTATGGGTCGTTTGCTACCTGTACAAAGACAAAGATCTGTTTCTCGTGTTCATGTATAATATACAATGTTAGCTGAAATAAAAAGTTGGGCAAGTAAAGGTGTTTAAGCCACCTTTTTTAAATGTCTTTTAAAGCAGAGAATATTTTGATAGCAAAGCATGCATCACTTTCTTTTTACCTTTAAAATGATTTTATTGTGACGTCCATGCAAACAAAGTAACAATGCCAGAATCATTGTAAGCCCTGACCTAATATAGCACATTTCATCAGGGAAGGAATGCATTTAGTCATCATTGTAAATGTTTCTATTTCCTTTGTTTCATACAAATTCATTTAGCTTCCATGGTATAATAAAGATGTCTGGCCTTGGTTGCTGATTCTTTCAGTAAAACATGTCCTTGAAAGCAAGGATGTGCAATGAGGCATACCTATAAATGGCTGTTACTTCCTGTCTGTGGCTCATCTTTTAAATAAGTTCTTAGCTATCTCTCTCAATATATATTTTGTTTTTCACAGTTGCAGCCAGATTAGTCAGGTCAAGCATATCATGTACACTAATGCCTAAAGAACCATATTTCTTACACATTAAATTGTGTACAAGCCTGCATGCTGGTATAAATTATTTTAAAAGATAAACTAGCCTATCTATTTTACTGAAACCATCATGTGTTACTCAGAATACCTTTATGGAAGTAATTCTCTTCAGTTATATGCAGAATCCTGCTTGTATCCTGCAGACAGCTGTACAATATATTTTGCCTTTTTAACATTGCAGTGTTGGATTCGGGTCTATATTAGAACACCGAACATTCAAAATGTTGAGTGTTCTAATATCAAACTCTACCAATCGAAAATACCAAACATCGAACATTCAGAACAGCAAATTTTTCCTAGGGAAAAAAATTTGCTGTTCCAAAACACATACACACAACACAAGCACACCAAACAAACAGCAATCCACACACATACACCTAAAATCTTACACCTAACCCTACACTAAACTATACACACACACCACTAACTATCCACTTACCTTAACCCAAACCCTAACCCTAAGGTCCGTCACTATCGCACACTCACCTCACCCATGCCCTAACCCTAACTCACCTAACCTGCCCTAACCCTCATGTCCACACAATCGCACACATACCTAACCCATACCCTAACCCTAACTCACCTGACATACCCTAACCCTCATGTCCACACAATCGCACACATACCTAACCCGCACTCAATCGCACACATACCTGAACCCGACCAGTAACTTTCCAACAGAGTGCTGAAAATACTGAAGCAACAGAAACAGACAACCAAATCCTTTCTCAAGGAAAGAATTTGGTTTTCTGCTTCTTCGATATTTTCAGCGCTCTGTTGGAAAGTTACTGGTCGGGTTCAGGTAAGTGTGCGATTGAGTGCGGGTTAGGTATGTGACATTGGACATGAAGGCGGTCGATATTGGAACACTCGACATTTTAAATGTTCGGTGTTCTAATATAGACCCGTTGGATTCTTCCTTGCAGTATAGCAGCTGTCCATGAGCTGTTTGTCTGTGTTACACTCCTTAGATTCCACATCTCCCTGTTCAGTTTGCCATTCAGAGAAGGACTGTCACTTTTTATATTTGGTTGTACAATGTCACTTGTGCTGCACAGAAGCAGTTTAATTCATTGTGTCTTATGCCCTAACTCCCATGCATGCTAATTGATGCTATCAGATGGGAGTGCATGTAGGAATACTGAGGAGCTGCCCTACTCCCAGTGTTATATTTTTCAGTGTCCTTCCCAATTAATATCTGTACAACCAGCCCCTAGTCCCCAGCAAGAGCCTTGACATTAGACATTCTCCAGCATCCCTCCCTGTCTTCCCTCGTGATCTTGATAAATGAAAGAAGGTTAATGCCTCATAATTCATATACATTGCCCAGTAGCCAAAGCAATGCCCAGAGGAACAAAGTTTTATTCCTGAAGGTTTTACATGTATTTAAATTATACTGAAAAATAGCAGACTTTGGAGTGTCACTCTCAAATTCATCAGTGGTTGTTGGTTGCAGATTGTAATCAGAGTCAGTATTACAGAGTCGTAATACAGGGTCATAATACCTGGGTATGAAGTATATCGCCATATGCAGGAAGCTATCAGAAGGTATTTCCAGAGGTAATATAACACTGGTGGTGAGCATAGGGTTGGTAGACATGATGGTATCATCACTGGTGATAAATCTGGCATGGGATTTGGAGATAGCTCTAAACTGAAAAATAGTGCACGGAATTCAAAGAACCTACAAGTGGTTTGGTTGAAATGGTAAGCAAGGGAGGACAGGTATGCATAAGATGTCATGCTCAAGAAACAGAGAAGGTTTAGGCATGCCAGATCACACAAGATATCTAATAGCTGTACAAATAATGTTTTAGTGCAAGGATAAATGTCTGAATAAGTTGGATTACATGAAAGCAATTAGAATGGGATGGATAAACATATCATTGATAAGCATGTACAGAAGGAGTAAGACAGTCTTACAAAGGTGAGGCTAGTGGTAGAAACAGAAGATACAACAATGGATGGCAGAATGTGCATAAAAGAAAAAACAGTGACTAAAAGCAAAGAGTAGATGGGATGAGAAGCATGGACATTACGACACTATGACAAGAACAAATGAAAGGTTTCACATCCTTTGATACATTTTAGGCAAGCTGAGGCTCGCCATGAGGTAAGCAGGTGAGGCTTACAGGTGAGGTAAGCAGGTGAGGCTTACAGGTAAGCCATGCTGAAATCTGTTGAGGTGATTAAGAGAATTAAAAATACCTATGAGACCAACAGAAGGATGACGCTGAATTATTTCATGTGGGTACTTAAGGCAGGATATGGAAGTTATGCATTATTTTAGGAATGAAAGTTTATAATGGACTATCAGCAAACTGAAGAAGAAATGCTACAAAATAAAGCAAGAATTGTAAAAGATAAGAAACTGGTAATTAAGCCTGGCAGATAGTGAAGGAATTTGAAGACATTTGGAGCTGAATGGGATTGCAGATTAGACCCCTAGTAAAATGAAGAATTGAAGTTATTGGCTTCTAATCCACAAAGAAGCCTGTATACGACACAACAAGAAACCAAATCAGCAAAAGCAGCAATCAGAGGCAAACTGGAAAAATGATGCAAAAAATAGCGTAACAAATTTTAATTCACCGCTTTCGTCCAAAGACTTCATCAGAATAAAAAGGTATCAGTAAAACAGGTTTAAATACATTGGAGTCAATTGAACAATTGAATACTTAAGCAAACAATAAAAATTAATACTTCAATTAAAAAAGGAGGTAACAACATCACTCCTTTTATGGAGATGTAACTTCCTGTTTTTCAAGAAGCATTTGATGTTAACAGCTTAATTTATGCCTGGATGTTTATCAGCTCTTAGTTTCATCTGCCAAAAAGTTTCTCTTTGTAGTATGTAATTTTTAAAATCCCCCCCTCTCATATCGCTCTGACAAACTTCTAGTATAGAAAATAAAAAATTTTTAAAATTGTGACAAATAGTAGAATGCTTGTATAAAGCACTAGTTAAATCTTTCTTTTTTATGTCATAAAGGTGTTCTTTAATTTGTGTCTTAAGACCCCTGCTGGTCATTCCCACATAAAAATCAGGACAAGAACTGCATAGACTAATGTATATTACACCACTAGTATCACAATTAACATTATTAGGTACAGTTAGAATTCTGTTGTGAGATTCTATACTTATATAAGGTCCCACAGAAATGTACCTACATACTTTGCAGTTAAAACAACACTGCATTCCTTTTTTAATAGTAGTCTCATTGTCGTGGTAAGTGTTCTTAAACTCTAAAATTTTTTTCAGATTACGAGTGTTTCTAGCCACAAAAACAGGTTGATCACCAACTACTTTACTTAAATCCAAATTTCCCCTGATCACTGACCAATTCTTCCTAATCAAGTTTTGTATATATGTGGCATCACTACTCATTTCAATGGAACAAACCAAGTTGGTGTTCAGTTTGCCATTGTTAATGGTGTTAACTGAAGTGGTGCAACAATTAATTTCCAGCCCACTTGAATAATCCAACAAAGCTGGATACTGTGTTGTTCGTCTATCCAAAATATCTTTGCTGGTATTAACTAATATTGATCTATGATACCCCCTGTCCATGAAAAGGGAGATAATAAAATCAAACTCGTCCATCAAGTCAGTTGATTTGGAGGTCATCCGACAAGCTCTAATAAACTGGCCCCTGGGGATGTTGTTAATAATGTGTCTAGGATGGTTACTGGAATAATGAAGGTACCCGTTGGTGAAGGTCTCCTTTCGATAAATGGTGCTGTGGAATCGGTTTTCAATGTCATCCCACTTTAAACAAACATCTAAAAAATTAACTTTAAGACTTTCAAAGATCCCACGTTTAAACAAAAAACATCTAAAAAACTAACTTTAAGATAATTGGGTC